>NC_053022.1:306700675-306868243 GCF_003073215.2 Triticum urartu
CCACTATTTGCCGCAGTAAGTGGCAAGTAGGATTGGACCGTCCTCCACGGTGAACTAAGGTCCAGCGCGCTAACTGTACAAAGTGGGCCGAGGTGGCCGTACAACACCCACAAGAGTCCAGTTGTCTTAAAAAGGAAAGCAACAAATAATTTGACAAAGAAGTTCATGAATTTTAAAAATAAATTTGAGAAAATGAAAATGTCTTTTTTTTAAAGAAAACCGACATAACCCAACAAAAACCTGATAAAATAAAACCAAGAATAAATACACCAGCCCAGAAATCCCCAAACTAGTACTACTAAACACGCATTTTGCGCCAGCCTATTTAGCCACCGTATAACAAACGGCTTAGGCGCTAACTACCTATTAACGTGCAACGGACGCCGAATAGAATTTGTGAAGTCTACGCTACTCTATTTTCACCCTGTCGTCCAGGCATAAGCCAACCGATGAACCTTTTTTGAGGGACTCTATAAGGGCATGTACAATGATAATATCTTAGTAGTGCCACGTATGATGAGTGTTGAGGTGAGAGAAAGATGAACTTATGAAAAAAAGGCTTGCCTTCTCTTAATTGAGAGATGATCTTTAGCATAATATGTCTCATCATGTTTTTAGAAAATAGATAATTATTAAAAATAAGACTAAGAGATAACTCACTATACACATCTTTTTATTGTGATCACTTAATTATGTGAAAGATAAATAAGATTATCATATCAACTAGTAGTATTCTATATGCCCTGCCTGACGAGAGTGCATGTGCATGCACCAAATGCGCTGCAAAGCAACAGAAACGGCTCAAGGTGACGCCGTTACTCGAACAAGTCCATGCCCGTGAGCGCGTCCTCTGATCATCATACACCGCACCAGCCACGACATGCGTACCACCGTTCTGTGACGCAGAGGCCAAGCGTGGGCCTAGCCAGAACCATTGTCGCTTTCGCGCACACGACACGAGCACAGAACCAGAGGGACGATCGACCAGCCGCCTCGATGTGACAATAAGCTTGCAGGTCAGCTGGTCGGTCATCGGCTGCCTCCGTGGCGCCGTCTTCCATCTTTCATCCCGCCTCGCCAGCTTGCACGTACTCAACGGATGCTTGGACGCAACGAACTGGTATGTAAAGTGCGTACCTTTTCTCGCATTCTTTTTCTGACTACCTACATGGCAGATGCGGGGACGTGATGGAAGCATGGTCCGTGCATATGATCAGACGCACTGCCGTTAACGCGTTATACAGTTCGATTTCGAGGATAATCACCGCGTTACTGTCTTGTCTTCAAGTTAGATTAATATGGTAATTGACAGAGGCGTGCTTTTGTAAAGCTAACTCAAACATTTTTGAGGAAACGCCGGAGAACTGCGATCTCATTGCAGAAGAAACGACGTGAGAACGTCAATTGTACAAAGGTTTGGCCTGTCACGCGGACAAGGCAAAAAAATAAAAGAAAGAGAAAAAAAAACTGCGGCTTGGCTCTACTCTCGCAGCAACAGATGACTACCCCCGGCCAGAGCCCACAGTCGGAGCTCCTCACCGATCCGATTCAAAACCTCCTCTGGGTCATGCTCCGCGCCATTGAAGATCGTGTCATTACGTTCCTTCCAAATGGTCCAGAGGACAAGGAGCACAATCGAGCGCGACCGCTTGATAAGCGTAGCTGATCCGCCAAGCCTCATCATCCAGTCTACAAGGAAACCCCTGTCGGCAGGCCAACTCACAGGGTGTAGTGATGGGATGGCGAGGCGTACCGCCGCAGCCGCCCAGAGCTGCCTTGACCACTGACAATCTTTGAAAAGATGTATGCTGGTTTCCAGATTACGGCGACAGAGCGGGCAGAAATAGTTATTGGGCCATTGCCGTGCTAATAGTCGATCGACAGTAAGTAATCTGTTAATAGATAGGAGCCATGCGAAGAGTTTGATCTTGGCAGGAGCCCACACCTTCCAAATGATCTCGAGGGCAGGCGATCGCGTAGAGCCCAGGAACTGCAGGCGATATGCCGATGCCGTGGTGAATTTCCGGGATTCAGTGAGGTTCCAGAAGAACTCGTCGTGGCCATCGGAGAGCGGGCCGGCCAAAGCAACTCTAGACCACAAGGCCACAAACTCCATTAGAAGGGCAGGCGTTACGCGCCCTTGCACATCCTTAACCCACCTCCCGTCCCGTAGAGCATCCTGGACCGACCGTTTTTTACACCGCGAGAGCATGAAGATCCCGGGCGCAATGGTGATTGGGGCCTCCCCTCGCAACCAGCTATCGAACCAAAAGCTGGCAGCTTTGCCGTCATGGACCGTAGCGGTGGTGGCAGCCGCGAAGAGCAGTCGATCTGAGGTGGAGCAGGGGATAGGTAGTCCGATCCATGGCCTTGCCCTGGCCACGCGCTCCAGCCATAGCCATCGCAGCCTCAGTGCCACTCCAAAGCGTTGGAGGTCTAGGATGCCAAGGCCACCGAGATCGCGCGGTCGGCAGATGCGTCCCCACGCCACCTTGCAGTGCCCACCATGACAGAACTCCTGGCCCTTCCAAAGCCAGGCACGCCTGATCTTGTCAATCTGGCGCCGAACCCATGTCGGTAGCTCATGAAGGGACATCCAATAAACCGTGAAGGCCGAGAGCATGGAGTTGAGCAGTACCAGACGCCCTGCAGCCGCAAGCAGCATAAATTTCCAGCCTGCTAGCCTCGCCACTAGCTTGTCAATGAGCGGTTGGAAATCAATCTTGCGCAGCTTGCGAAGAGACAGAGGGAGACCGAGGAATTTGCAAGGAAAGGTTCCACGCGGTGCCCCCAGCAACCCAGCCAGGTCATCAATTGAGAAGCTCGCGCCATTGATTGCTAGGACTGTGCTTTTACTGAAATTGATTCTTAATCCCGTGGCATCTCCGAAGGCATGGAGTATCGATCTAAGGGTGAGCACCTCTTGCTGGTCGGGGTTGAGGAAGATTGCGACGTCGTCAGCATACATAGAGGTTCGGAAAGCCGGAACCTTGCCTTTGATCTTGGATAGGGCTCCTTCCTGCACGGCATTGACGAGTAGCTGCTGCAGCGGCTCCATGGCCAGGATGAAGAGGAAAGGCAAGAGCGGGTCTCCTTGCCTAAGCCCTCGACGATGCCGAATCACGGGGCCTGCCACCCCGTTGACAAGCACCCTGGAGGACGCTGAGGCAAGGAGCAGGGCGATCCAGTCGCACCATCTTTGTCCAAAACCCCTGGCTCGTAGCATATCGAGCAAGTACGTCCAAGACACTATGTCGAAGGCTTTGGCAATGTCGAGCTTGATTAGGAGCATAGGTCTCTTGGTGCGGTGAAAGTGCCTTGCCATTCCTTGGACGAACAAGAAGTTGTCCTGGATGCATCTGCCTTTAATGAAGGCGCTTTGCACCGGCGCGATGAGGCTATCAAGCCGTTTAGCCAGCCGCGAGGCCAGAATTTTGGCAAATATCTTGATAACACCATGTAGCAGGCTAATTGGTCGGTAATCAGACATGGTCGCAGGGTCGTCCTTCTTGGGCAGGAGGATCGTGTGGGCGCCATTGATCAAATGCAGTCCAGCGCTGTTGCATCTATGTAGCTGCTGAAAGGCGAGGAAGAGGTCGTGGATGATGATGCCCGATGTTGCTTTGAAGAAAGCACCCAAGAAACCGTTAGGGCCCGGCGCACGATCCCCGGGTAGGTCACGAATGGTAGCCAGGATCTCATCGGAGGAGAAGTGTGCTTCGAGCTCCTGAAGATTGGCGGCTTGGAGGCCTAGTACGTCCCAGTTGAACGTGGACGCCATAGCAGCAGCCATGCCTTGCAGCCCACGAAAGAATTGGGCGGCGATCTCCTCCTTGTGTTTCTGCTCAGTGGTAATCACCCCGTCGGCCACAAGCGTCGCAATGAAATTCTTTCGCCTTCTAGCATTCGCTTTGATGTGGAAAAATTTCGTGTTTGCATCGCCAGCGCGGAGCCAGTTCACCCTTGCCCGCTGGCGAGCCTTGATGCGCTCAATGACCGCCAAGCCCAAGATACGCGATTTAAGGTCGCCCCTAAGTTGAAGCTCATCGGGCTGAAGCTGCCTCTCTTCTTGTGCAGCATCAAGTAGTGCCACCGTGTCCTGGGCCATCAGCAGCTGCATTTTGGTGTCTCCGATGTAATTCTTGTGCCAAAGCCGAAGGGCCCGTGCCGTTCGCCTGAGCTTCTCATCAAGGGTTCTGATGGCGCCGGTCGCCCTGCAGGGTTGTGACCAGGCTTGCAGAACCACTTCTTGGAACCCATCTACGTGCGGCCAGAAAGCTTCAAAACGGAAGCGGGGTCGCCTAGGAGTGGTTGCGTCACAGGTGAGCAGCAACGGGCAGTGATCAGACATTGCAGTTGCAAGGGGCTGCAGTCTGGCCGCATCGAACATTGAGTCCCATTGAGGTGTACAAAAAGCACGGTCGAGTCGAACCATAGTGGGTGATGGCTGTTCATTCGACCAAGTGAATTTCCTCCCTGACAGCTTGATCTCCAAGAGGTCGCTGGAGTGCAGCGCATCACTGAATTGCGCCATCAGCCGACGGTTAACATGCACATTGTTCTTGTCCCTAGTTTGATAAATAAGATTGAAGTCGCCCACTAGAAGCCAAGCTCCATTCACCAGGCCCCTGATCCTACGCAGATCATCAAGGAATAATGGCTTCAAACCATCGTCGGTCGGCCCATAGACGGTGGTGAGCGTCCAGGCAGCCTCTCCAGTTCTTGGCTGCACTTGCACCGAGATGGCGAACGCAGAGACATCAAGCGTGTTGACGTCGAAACGGATTGCATCCCAGGCTAGCAAGATCCCGCCTCTAGTGCCCACGGCTGGCAAGAGCACAGAGCCCATTAGCCGTGCGCCCATCACCTCGGCAAGCAGAGCATCAGAGAAGTGCTCGCGCTTGGTTTCTTGGAGACAGAGCAGGGAGCAATGGGTTTGGTTGACAAGGCTGTGTACACCGCACCGACGTGCGCAGCCATTTAGCCCACGCACGTTCCAGTTAAGCAAGGAGAAACTACTCATAATTGACACAGAATGGGATCCCTTTCATAAGCATGCTCCAACAGAGAGCAGCTAGGCAAGCAACATTGTTACACAAGTACAGCCGGATGAACGACACTGGCGCCCGGCGAGGTCGCAACAAGCTAAGACGGAACCTATGACACGGTCTGCTGACGGTGTGATGGTTCGGACAGTACACAAACACGAACAAACGTGCCATGGGCCGTGCTAACATGGAGAGCTACTGGATCCTGAGGCAGCCTAGCGCGGGGTTCAGACCGCTCCGGTTGCGTCCTCACCGGCAAGGCCGCGGAGGTCCTCGTCCGGGAGGTTTATCTTGGTCTTGGAATGCGCCCCGGTGGCCTTGGCGATGGTAGCTGTGAGCTTGCCAAGTGGGGCTTTGAAGCGATCTACATAGCGGGCTCGCACGGCCGAGTTGAACTGCTCGGGGCCGTCAATGAACAGCGTCTGTTGGGCCAGTCTTGCCTGTGCTTTCTGCAGCTGGGTGAGGCCGACCGCCGTCTTGGCGATCCTGGCACTGGTGCGGCGCTGGGTGGTAGGAGTGGGCACCATGCAGGGTGGTGGCGCCTCCACCGTTCCCGCGGGCAGCAGCGACGTGTCCGGTGGCGCGCCCATGATGGAAGGAGGCAGCATCTTGAACACCTTGTGGAGGAAGGTCGTCATGGTATCCACTTCGAGCCCTTGCAGCTGAATGGCCAGCTGGTCGGCCAACATAAGGCGATCCGTCTTGTTGCAGTCCTGAACCGAGGGCCAGCAGAGTAGTTCAGTTGGCGGCGGCGCGAGCAACTGGGGCGGCGGAGTTTGCACGAGGTAACCCAGGCTGGGCCAAGGCTTAAGCGCCATCTCCTGACACAGAGAAGCAGGTCCAGTGGACTGCGCTAGCCCACCATCCTGCCCATGCTCGAGGAGGCCCAGTTGGGCATCTTCGGGGCCGGCCCAGGCAGCGGGAGGGGACCCAAAGGATGGTGAAGAGGCCCACCCCACGTCAGCTGACAGGACAGGGTCAGCGGCGTGGCCCGGCTGCCAGGAGGATAGCGCATCTATCTCCAGGAGAAGCGGGTCAGCGCGCGCGGCCTCGTTCCACGCGCCAGCTGACAGGAAGGGGTCGCAGGTGTGGCCCGGCTGCCAGGAGGACAAAGCATCTATCTCCAAAAGCAATGGGTCAGCGCGCGTGAGCTCGTTCCATGCATCCTCTACTTCGCCCTGGAAGGAGTGCATGTCCGGCTCGGCCAGGAGCGGCAGCCCATGCAGAGCGTCCTCGATCGGCGTTCCCTCCAGAGCAGGCATGCCCTGCAGCAGGGGCAGGGGCAGGCCCACCACCGCCACGCTCTCGAGGGGCAGGCAGGACCGCGGCGAACAAGAGCGACTATGCCTGGACAGACCGCTGAAACACTCATGGGACCGCGAGCGGCTGCGCCTGGCGGAGTCCACAGAGACAGGGCTCAGGCTGCGACTACGGGGAGACACGCCATCTCGGGGCAAGGCACTGCGGCGCCTGTCGTGCCACCCCATGGGGCCGCTGGCCTGCATACGGAGCGCGCTGCCCTCCGTTCCGTCTGAACGGCAACCCAGTAAACCTCCACGGTGAGACGACCTGGAGCGGGCGCGCCTACGGCCCCTGCTGTCGTGGTGCTCATCGTTGTCGTCGCGCCGGCGGTGCCTATCCACCGCGCACGCGGGGGCCGCGCAGCGACGGCCCGTGCCCGCCTGACCGTCCTTGATGAAGCGCTCCCAGCGGAAGCGATCGATGAGCGGCCATTCGGTGCTCGCCCCCGGTGGACGCTCGGACACCGGGGAGTAGTCTTGCGTCTGGTCGAGGTGGATCAGGATGGGGAATTGCGGCCCTTGGACACCTTCTTCGCGCGGGCGGCCTTCAGGGGGCGGCGGGAGGCCGCGCACATCAGCATCCGGACGATCGATGATGGAGAAGCCGTTGGCCGTGGGAATGTCGTCCGGCGACCAGGCCCATACCCACGCATACGCCAGGGAGGTGTTGGAGAGGGACGATGATTGGCGCTCAAGCCGATCGACCTTGTAGGAGAGGACAATGGCATCTTGAACCGCATCCTTGCGCTAGGCTTGAACGGGGAGGCCCTCGATCGCCAGGCGACAGTAGAAGCGGGAGACCCGCTGGTGACCGCGCGCCGCCGGCGTCCAGGGGGCCAAAGTCAGAGCCACCCCCCGACATGGAACTGGCCTGGCCTCCACGGCGGTGTCGCGGTGACGCGAGTGACCGAACCTGACCAGGAAATCCTCCGGGTGATGCTTGGAGATGTGCATCTGGTCCCAGGGGATATTGAGCTCGCGCTCCAACGCCTTGGCCACCAGCTGCAGGTTGATGTCTAGTCTGGCCTCCGACATGGTGACCAGCACAGCTGAAGCACGCAGATTGCGTGCCGCATCCTCCATGGCCTGCGTGCTCACAGTGAAGGTGTTGCCGGTGCCCGGGCGCTGCGAGGCCTCGCCAGGAAGGTACGCCATGGTCACAGAAGGACGCCGGGGGCGCAGGAGCGGGACGGGCAGCTGGCGCGATGGCGGGTGGAAAGGAGGGGGTGGCGGCGGGAGGGGCGGCCGGTCGGGTGGTGGTGGGTGAGGGAGCGTGGAGGTGATGGCGTCTAGGGACGGGGTGGCGGCAGGCGGCGGTGGAGGAGGGGTGCGGGGTTTGGGGCGCCCCTTGCAGATCAGGTCACGAGCTCGGTGCCCAAACCCCCAGCAGTCGGCGCACCGAACAGGGTTGCGGCAGTCGGCGGCGCGGTGGTGTGGAGCGAGACACCTCAAGCAGCAGCCCTTGAACCTCCTTAAAAAGGCGGCTCAACGACGCTGAGCCTCGAGCGGGCAGCCTCGGATTGCAGGCGGCCATAACCGCGGTGTGCCGCGAGCGGTATGGGCGGTGCACGCCGCCGGCGTCTCGAAACGACTATGTGCCATTTCGGGGAAGCTGGGGCCTCATCCATGCCGTTGTCCCTCGCCTTATGCAGAGGCCTCGCGGCAGCCGAGGCGACTGACCTGGAGTTAAGGAGGAGCTCACGCGGAGCGCAGATGAGGGATTGAAGGCGGGGCACCGGCGACGGACTTGAAGGCGCTGGGGGGCGCAGATGATAGACCGTAGGCGCCTACCCGAGGCCGGCGCATGCAGTAATGGCGCCCGCAGCGAGCCAGAGCAGCTCGACTCTCCCACCTCATAATGGCCGCTAACCAGGGATGCAGAGGCATCGACCGACACAACGGACCGAAGCGCGGGGAGGGGCGATCCGGGGGGAGGTGGGTGCAGCGCGTGGAGATGCGCCGTGGCGGACTCGGCAGATCCGGGCGGGTTCCAGCAGTGCTTGGGGCGGGGGAGTTGGGGGTGTCCGGCGTGCCCGGAGTGGGCGGCGCCGCGTGGGTGGTCGCCACTCCCGGAGTGGGAGGAGGCGAGGAGGGGGAGCGAGACATTGCCAAGGGAAAAGTTGCTAACTCATGTTGGAAATATGCCCCAGAGGCAATAATAAATTGATTATTATTATTATATTTCCTTGTTCATGATAATCGTTTATTATCCATGCTAGAATTGTATTGATAGGAAACTCAGATACATGTGTGGATACATAGACAACACCATGTCCCTAGTAAGCCTCTAGTTGACTAGCTGGTTGATCAATAGATGGTTACGGTTTCCTGACCATGGACATTGGATGTCATTGATAACGGGATCACATCATTAGAAGAATGATGTGATGGACAAGACCCAATCCTAAGCCTAGCACAAAGATCGTATAGTTCGTATGCTAAAGCTTTTCTAATGTCAAGTGTCATTTCCTTAGACCATGAGATTGTGCAACTCCCGGATACCGTAGGAATACTTTGGGTGTGCCAAACGTCACAACGTAACTGGGTGGCTATAAAGGTACACTACAGGTATCTCCGAAAGTGTCTGTTGGGTTGGCACAAATCGAGACTGGGATTTGTCACTCCGTGTAAACGGAGAGGTATCTCTGGGCCCACTCGGTAGGACATCATCATAATATGCACAATGTGACCAAGGAGTTGATCACGGGATGATGTGTTACGGAACGAGTAAAGAGACTTGCCGGTAACGAGATTGAACAAGGTATCGGGATACCGACGATCGAATCTCGGGCAAGTATCGTACCACTAGACAAAGGGAATTGTATACGGGATTGATCGAATCCTCGACATCGTGGTTCATCCGATGAGATCATCGTGGAACATGTAGGAACCAACATGGGTATCCAGATCCCGCTGCGGGTTATTGACCGGAGAACGTCTCGGTCATGTCTGCATGGTTCCCGAACCCGTAGGGTCTACACACTTAAGGTTCGATGACGCTAGGGTTATAAGGAATAGATATACGTGGTTACTGAATGTTGTTCGGAGTCCCGGATGAGATTCCGGACGTCACGAGGAGTTCCGGAATGGTCCGGAGGTAAAGATTTTTATATGGGAAGTCCTGTTTTGGTCACCGGAAAAGTTTCGGGTTTTACCGGTAGTGTACCGGGACCACCGGAGGGGTCCGGGGGTCCACCAAGTGGGGCCACCAGCCCCGGAGGGCTGCATGGGCCAAGTGTGGGAGGGGACCAGCCCCAGGTGGGCTGGTGTGCCCCCCACCAAGGCCCAAGGTGCCTCCAAGAGGGAAGGGGCAAACCCTAGGGCAGATGGGCCCTAAGGCCCACCCCAGGTGCGCCTCCCCCTCTCCCCCTTGTGGCCGCCACCCAAATGGGATCTGGGGGCTGCCGCCACCCCTAGGGAGGGAACCCTAGGTGGGGGCGCAGCTCCTCCCCTTCCCCTATATATACTTGAGGTATTGGAGGCTGCAAGACACACGAGTTCATCTCCTTCTTGGTGCAGCCCTACCCCTCTCCCTCCTCGTCTCTTGCGGTGCTTGGCGAAGCCCTGCTGGAGTACCACGCTCCTCCACCACCACCACGCCGTTGTGCTGCTACTGGATGGAGTCTTCCTCAACCTCTCCCTCTCTCCTTGCTGGATCAAGGCATGGGAGACGTCACCGGGCTGTACGTGTGTTGAACGCGGAGGTGCCGTCCGTTCGGCACTAGGATCTCCGGTGATTTGGATCACGACGAGTACGACTCCTTCAACCCCGTTCTCTTGAACGCTTCCGCTTAGCGATCTACAAGGGTATGTAGATGCACTCTCCTTCCCCTCGTTGCTGGTCTCTCCATAGATAGATCTTGGTGACACGTAGGAATTTTTTGAATTTCTGCTACGTTCTCCAACAACTCAAACATGAAGAGACCTGTACAGCGCTACGCAAATCGGCGGCCACTCGTACGGTCGTACACTACACCTACCAGGTTTCTCTTTCCTCCCCATCGGCCTCGTTGTTGCACGTCTACCTTCGTCTTAAGTGGTTTTAGGACCACAGAGGCACAATGGATCCTGGCCCTTGCGGATGGAAGGGTCTTATTTTTTAATTTCTGTTAGATTTCATGTTCTGCTCAAAGATGGGAGGGTTACATTTTCTAATCGATAAACCTTTTTTGAGGGACTCTATAAGGGCATGTACAATGATGATATCTTAGCAGTGGCACGTAACAGACTAGTTCTTTTGAGCGGCTTAAAAAATAAGCCGCCTCCCCTAGCTTAAAAAGTAAGCCGCTCCCAAATTTTGTTGTGGCTTCTATATTAGTTAGCCCATAACTAGTTCAGAAGCCCCAATGAATAAGGGAGGCGGCTTCTGAGAAAAGCTGGGGAGGAGGCGGCTTATTTTTAAGCCGCCAAAATAACACGTATGATGAGTGTTGAGGTAGTGTTTCTAGCATTGTCGGAGGGCGCGTGAAGGTCCGTCTCTGGCGGATCTTATGGGATTCCATCGGCGTTTGTCTTCAGTGGATCCATGTGTATCCAGTCTTCATTCGATTGTGTTCATGTGTCTATAGGTTGGATCCTTTCGATCGACGCTTCTCTTCATAGACGGCGATTGTTGTTCTGCTACACTGGTCTTATGGGGCCTTAGCACGACTACTTCCTGGCTGTCTAATACAACAAGGTTTGCCCGGCTCCGATGAGGGAGGGGCAATGACGGCTGCACGCCTTTGGTGCTCCAGTGCTTGTATAGTCGTCGCTAGGTGGTCTACGAGAGTATTTTCTTTGTACTATCTTGAAAGTTGATGAATAGACCGGAAGCTTTCCTCACAAAAAACTCGACCCTGATGACACGCGTTGCCGCGAACGTCAATTTTAAGGGGTGTTCTACGCCTACGCGTCTACCGGCCGAACTTTTGGGTCATGAGCCATTCGATTGTATGACGCGAGACATTTGATCGTCCTTCTTTTCTATTTTCCTGCAATAAGCTCCTTGTTGCAAAACCTCCATTGCAACAAGACCTTTGTTGCAAAATCATCTCCGACCTCTCACTGCTACATCGACGTGCTATACAAACGGTTTTAACCCCTTTACACGACGACATTTGGAACCGTCGCCAAGTGAGTGTGGGCGATATGGGGGTCCTTCTCACACGACCCAGAAACCGTCGGGGATAGGACACAGGCTGGGGCCAAATGAGCTCATGTGCAATCGCACGAGGCATCGAAACCCAATCATTTTCGTTCGTATGTACATCCCACATGGTGAACCTTAGAAAATCATTTTTCCGTTCGTATGTATATCACACACAGTTCTTTGTGTGGAAACGTTTGTGCAAGGTGGCCTAAAGCAAACAGTTCGTTGCCGGAAGCTGTGTGTGATTGTTAGTTGATCGAACACGCCTACTTTCTAGAAACCGTGCGGGTTGTTTGAGTTTATCGCCCACAGTGCTGTCTGAGTAACCGTCTGCAATAGAAAACCCCAATAAGAAGGGTAATTAGCCTATTATTGATAATCCATGTACTAATCAAATTGATATTTCTTATAAAACACACCAAATATTTCATATCCGTATAATAGCAACTAGGATTCATAATTGAATTACATCAGATAGCTTCGGCACTCAGTTACGCCATTACACAACATCATCAAGTTTCAAATGCAGCATTGAAAGTGCTAGTTATCGACTGGAGGGGGTGAATAGGCGATTTTTATGAAAGTCTTCAAAAACACAAGGTCTTTGAGGACAAACAATAGAAATGAACCTATTGATATGCAGCGGAAGGTAGACTACACTAGACAAGCCATAGTCAAGATTGTAATGAAGTGAAAGCACGAAGACTATGAGCAACTAGGTAGTAAGGATCAAGATGGAAGACAATATGAAGCCAAATAGCAAACAGTCTTCACTCAGTGAAGTCAACCAGATCATACAAGCAAACAATGACTTCATGAAGACAAACTGTAAAATAAACAAAAGTGATGGATAGAACCAGTTGCTTGGTGAAGACACGGATTTGGTAGACCAGTTCCAGTTGCTGTGACAACTGTACGTCTGGTTAGGGAGGCTGAGATTCAACTAAGAAGACCGCATCTTCACCTTATTCCCCTTGAGCTAAGGACACCCAGTCCTCGCCCAATCACTCTGGTAAGTCTTCAAGGTAGACTTCCAAACCTTCACAGACTTCGTTCACCGGCAATCCACAATGACTCTTGGATGCTCAGAACGCGACGCCTAACTGGCTGGAGGATTCACAGTCCTCAAGTGTAACAAGTCTTTAGGTCATGCAGACAGAAAGACTTCAGTGATGCCTAACACTCTTTGGCTCTGCGTGTTTATGGCTTTGTCCTCGCAAGGATCTCTCTCTCTCAAATGCTTCAGAGGTGGGTTTCTCTCAAACGACAAAAGCCGTGCACTAACTCTGAGCAGCCACCAATTTATGGTGTAGGGGGTGGGATATTTATAGCCAGGAGGCAACCCGACCTGATTTATCCAAAATGACCCTGGGTTACTAAGGAACTGACACGTGTCCAATGGTCAGATTTCAAACACACACGACAACTTGACTTGGGCTACAAGTAAAGCTGACTCATCCAGCTCTGGATAAGATTTGCTCTCATTGTCTTTGCTCGAAGACATAGGATTTGGTTGAGCATCACATCAGTCACTCTAACTTTGTTCACTTAGACCCCACTTAACAGTACGGTGGCTCCTATGACTCAACAAAGAAGAAACGAAAACTACGAAACAACTATGTCTTCGCACTCCATAGTCTTCATGTGAATGTATTCTCATGTCATAATCTTCACCGTGAATATCTTCATAGACCACCATTGTCTTCAATGTCTTCACACATTTTTAGGGGTCATCTCTGGTAGGTAAACCGAATCAATATGGGACTACTACCTGTGTTATCCTGCAATTCTCACAAACACATTAGTCCCTCAACCAAGTTTGTCGTCAATACTCCAAAATCAACTAGGGGTGGCACTAGATGCACTTATAATCTCCCTCTTTTTGGTGATTGATGACAAACTAGTTGAAGTTTTCAACGGGGATAAAAGTATGTGAAAGTTAAGGATTAAGGGAATGTCTTTGAGGGAGTCCTGGATTAGGGGGTCTCCGGACAGCCGGATTATATCCTTTGGCCGGACTGTTGGACTATGAAGATACAAGATTGAAGACTTCGTCTCGTGTCCGGATGGGACTCTACTTGGCGTGGAAGGCAAGCTAGGTAATACGGATATGTATATCTCCTCCTTTGTAACCGACCTTGTGTAACCCTAGCCCTCTCTGGTACCTATATAAACCGGAGAGTTTTAGTCCGTAGGACAACATACAATCAGACCATAGGCTAGCTTCTAGGGTTTAGCCTCTCCGATCTCGTGGTAGATCTACTCTTATACTACCCATATCATCAATATTAATCAAGCAGGACGTAGGGTTTTACCTCCATCAAGAGGGCCCGAACCTGGGTAAAACATCGTGTCCCCTGCCTCCTGTTACCATCCGCCTTAGACGCACAGTTCGGGACCCCCTACCCGAGATCCGCCGGTTTTGACACCGACATTGGTGCTTTCATTAAGAGTTCCTCTGTGCCGTCGCCAGAAGGAAGGATGTCTCGTCTCGTCTTTAAAGACGGTACTACTGTTGGGGGAGCTTTGGTTGTCGGCCAAACTCTCCGGCTAGGCGGGTTCATCATGACCGCCTGTTCGGCCGCCGCGCCGACGATGAATTCTCGGGTCATCGAAAACAGCCTCCACGTCAAATCGGCACTCGCCGAACAGATGGATCCAATGGAGCTCTCCTCCTTAAACGAGCTCTTGGATCACATTGCCGCCTTGGGAGTCGCAACGGACTATGATCGGATTGGGCTTAAACCTGATCAAAGGGAGATTAACTCTCCACCGGCCACCCATCATATTGCAATGGTGGAGGAACAATGCGGCGACCTTTCCTCTATCCTGAGGACCAAATATGTCCGGATTCCCGAGCTCTCTGAGCCGGACGCCCGTTCGCGGGAGGACAACATCCAACCCCTGAACTTAGAGTCAGGCAGCGGACCAGGAGTAGCGGGTAACATCCTGGAAATGGAACTTCCAAAATTGGAAACTCCTCGGCCTCTGGATCCCAGATCGGGTAGGGGTTTGGATTCAATTCCACCCACCCACCCAAACACAAGCGACCTTTCCCATATCCGGCAAGAGCCCTAGGAAACAGTACATCACTACTGGGCCAGATTCCTCCTTGCGATGAACAAGGTTAAGGACTGTCGCGAGGAAGACGCAATCTTATTTTTCCGCAATAATTGCACGGACAAGGGAATCCTTAACGCCATAAATCACCGTGAGATAACACGCTTCGCTGACTTGGCGTCCATAGTACGAAAGTACTGTGCGATGAAAGTGCCTGGAAAACCGAAACAAACTTTTGGGATAATCCGGCCCTGAACACAAACCCAGTCCGAAATAAAAGGGTGCATTATCACAATACACCCGGGTTAACTACCAAAAAGCAAAAAACCTCTACGGGGCAAGGAACCGTACTGGAGGGATGGCTCAACGGACCCTGCAAAATTCATAGTACAACGGATACAATACCAACGCACAGCCTTAGAGCATGTTGGATACTCCGGCAGGTGGCCAAAAGTGGTGAGGATCTACTTCTCCCAAATACCATAGAGCACCATCCCGTGGACAACAATACGGTGTTAACGGTCTTTGAGACCTTCGCGTCGAATAATAGACGCAAGCGAACACTCCGTAGCATGGCCGAAATCTGCCACGTAGCAGCAATAAATCCATGGAGTGACACAACTATTACCTTCAATGCCAGTGACGAACCTAAATTCCGAACAGCCTGAGCACTAGCCGCATTGGTCCTCAGTCCAATCGTGGATGGCTTTCGACTCACCAAGGTACTCATGGACGGCGGCAGCGGATTAAACCTCATCTATGAGGAAGCTCTTCAATAGATGGAAATAGACTGGAGCCGCATTGAGCAAAGTAGCACAACCTTTAGAGGAATCATCCCCAGTCGGGAAGCACGATGTGCTGGGAAAATCACACTAGATGTGGTATTCGGCGCGCTGGATAATTACAGGTCCGAATAAATTACATTCCAAGTGGCCCCGTTCAGCAGTGGTTATCACGCTCTTTTAGGACGGGAGGCATTCGCAATCTTCCAAGACATACCCCATTACGGGTACATGAAGCTCAAAATGCCCGGGCCCAACGGAATCATCACTCTCGCCAGCAATCCGGACACATCACTCCGCGTCGAAAACAAAACAACCGCATTGGCCCTCGAGGCACTATCCGAAGCCCTCTCGGCCGAGGAATTAACTACGCTACGCTCCACAGTGGACAGGGACGACGTGATACTCGACAAGAGATCCAAGTCCACCTCTTTTAAACCAGCGGATGCAATAGTCAAATTCCAAGTCCACCCAACGGACCCTACAAAAACAACCTCCATCGGGGCACAACTAAGCCCCGCTGTGGACGCCGCACTACGAGAGTTCCTGCGCGATAACTGGGACATATTCGCCTGGCATCCCTCAGACATGCCAGGAATCCCACGCAGGCTGGCCGAGCATAGCCTCAATATCCTAAAGGGATTCAAGCCGGTCAAGCAAGCTCTTCGGCGTTTCTCCGAACCTAAGAGACAGGCCATGGGAGAGGAACTAGCCAAGTTATTGGAGGCCAGATTCATTAAAGAAATAAAACACCCGGACTGGCTAGCAAACCTGGTGATGGTACCAAAGAAGGACAAATCTTGGCGCCTTTGTGTCGACTTCAAAGACCTCAATAAAGCTTGCCCAAAGGATCCCTTCCCCCTCCCACGCATCGATCAAATCATTGATACTACTGCAGGACACGAGTCATTGTGTTTCCTTGACGCATACTCCGGTTACCACCAAATCAAGATGGCGGAGTCCGACCAAGCCGCAACGGCATTCATCACACCATACGATCCCTTCTGTTTCAACACAATGCCTTTTGGGCTCAAAAATGCCAGCGCAACATATCAGCGCATGATTCAGACATGCCTGGAGAAACAAATTGGCAAAACAGTAGAGGCATACATGGACGATGTGGTCGTCAAAACCAAACACATCGACTCTTTGATAGACGACTTGAGGCTCACATTTGACAACCTCCGAACATATGACATCAAGCTCAATCTAGAAAAATGCGTTTTCGGCGTACCAGCCGGAAAGCTCCTGGGATTTATTGTCTCCAGTAGAGGCATCGAAGATAATCCGGCCAAAATCCGAGCGTTGTCACAGTTGGCTACCCCAACAGACCTCAAACAAATCCAGAAGCTAACTGGATGCGTGGCGGCTCTAAGCCTCTTTATCTCCTGCTTGGGAGAAAAGGCTTTGCCCCTTTATCGCCTCCTTCGGCGCATCGAACACTTCGAGTGGACGGACGCGGCCACAGCCGGATTGGAAGAAATAAAGGCCATTCTGGCAACCAACCCGATCCTAGTCGCACCAAACATCGGCGAACCAATGATGTTGTACATTGCGGCGACTCATCAAGTTGTAAGCGCGGTGCTCGTTGTCGAACGGGAAGCGAACGGACACAAATTCCCTCTTCAAAAGCCCGTATACTATGTATCCACTATCCTCACTCCATGCAAATCACTGTACCCACACAAAAGCCGGTTTACTACATCCACTGTCCTTACTCCATGCAAGTCACGGTACCCGCATTATCAAAAGATAGCGTACGCGGTATTTATGGCATCCCGGAAGCTGCGACACTACTTTCAAGAGTGTTCGATAACGGTAGCCTCGGAAGTACCACTTAACGATATTATAAACAACCGCGACGCAGGGCCGGATTGCCAAATGGGCCATTGAGCTCCTCCCGTTCGACATAACTTACAAGCCACGGCGAGCTATTAAATCGCAAGTTTTGGCTGACTTCGTCGCTGAATGGACGGAAGCCGAACTCCCTAAAGAGTACGGCACATATTCAAACTGGATCATGCACTTCGACGGCTCCAAAATGTTGGCTGGTCTGGGGGCTGGCATCGTTTTGACGTCCCCAACAGGAGACACGTTCAATACGTACTACAGATAATGTATACGGACTCCAACAACGCAGCCGAATACGAGGCCCTTCTACATGGTCTCCGGATGGCAGTATCCATGGGCATTCAACGCCTAGAGGTGCGCGGGGATTCAAACCTCGCGATATCCCAAATAAATGGAGACTTTGATGCCAAGGATCCGAAAATGGCCGCTTATCGCAATGCCGTCCTAAAAATGTCAGCTCGGTTCGAGGGGCTCGAATTTCACCATGTGGCTCGGGAAAACAATCAGGCGGCGGATATCCTCGCCCGCATCGGCGCAAAACACGACGCGGTCCCTCCCAACATTTCTGGAAAGGCTTTCAAGCCATCCGTAGTATGGGAAGGGGACACCGGTAACAACAGTCCGGACCCGGCCAAAATACCCGATACCAAACTCTTGACACAATCAGAGGCTCCGCCCGAAATAACACATCAGCCCACGAAATAATGGCCAATAGCCTCCCGGAGGACCAAAATGAGGCACGCTGCATAGTGTGGCGATCAAAGGCCTACAGGGTCCACGAGGGAGAATTGTACAAAAAAAGCGCTACCGGAGTCCTTCAACGGTGCATCTCCGAAGAGGAAGGCGGAACCTTTTGGCAGAAATTCATGCCGGACTCGGCGGTCATCACGCCGCAGCCCGGGCTCTTGTGAGCAAGGCCTTCCGTACAGGATTCTATTGGCCAACGGCCCGGGCAGACGCACAGGACTTGGTCCAACGTTGCGCCGGTTGCCAGCTCTTTGCAAATCAAAGCCACATGCCACCCACCGCCCTCCAAACAATCCCCATTACATGGCCCGCGGTCTAAAGCCACATGCCACCCACCGCCTCCAAACAATCCCCATTACATGGCCCTTCGTGGTCTGGGAGCTTGACATGGTTGGACCCCTTAAAGGGGGAACCCACAAGAAAAAATACTTATTGGTCATGGTGGATAAATTCACCAAATGGATAGAGGCTAAACCGGTTAAAACAGTCGAATCCGGACCGGTGATAGATTTGATATCCGGGGTTGTACACCGTTACGGCGTCCCCCACAGCATCATAACTGATAACGGCACGAACTTCACGGCCGACGAGGTAAAACGCTGGTGCGGCAAAATGGGCATGAAGCTCGATTATGCTTCAGTCTATCACCCACAAACAAACGGACAAGTCGAACGAGCAAATGGTCTTATAATGAGCGGCATTAAACCCAGATTAGTGCGCTCCTTAACGGAGTCTGACAGGCACTGGGTAGAGGAGCTCGACTCCGTACTCTCGGGGCTGCGGACCACGCCGAATCGTAGTACCGGATATACACCGTTTTTTATGGTGTACGGCGCAGAGGCAGTCCTGCCCTGTGACATAATTCATGACTCACCTTGAGTGCACATGTACGAAGAAAGAGAAGCCGAGCTCGATCGGCAGGACAGTCTGGACACCTTGGAGGAAGAGCGCGACGTAGCCAAAGCCCATTCCGCATTTTACCAGCAACAGGCTCGCAGATACAAAAGCAGAGAAGTACGGGCCAAAACTTATAACGTTGGTGAACTAGTTCTACGGCTGCCGGATAAGAAAAAGAACAAGCTCGAGCCCAAATGGGAAGGTCCCTTCATTATCGACCAAGTTCTGACCAGTGGAGCGTACCGACTGCGGGATGCATCGACTAGTCAACTCTAGCCGAACCCATGGAACGCAGCCAGGCTTCGAAGATTCTACGCTTAGCACCGGACTCTATGTTAGTCCCCTCCCTTTGTCCATTTTCTGCATATGCATCATCTGTCTTGTTTCCCTTTCTTTCTTTTATTTCTCTAGGCCTTCAAGGGTCACCTTGTGCCTCACTCATACATTACAGATGCGCTAGCCGCACTCTTCATACCTGGGGGCTTCTTTCATAGAAGCTTAAGTTATTTACCTGGGCCTCACGCCCAACACATGTGTTATACTTCCGCATGTACCTTTTTTCACCATTATATGCATCGATATGACTTAAGTTTTGGCCAAGCTGGGTTGCCTGGCTCTTGTATTTATGCCCTACGTTCCCGTTAATTCGGCTAGGGCATAAGGGGAGCACCTCTGCGATTGTTACCGCCGGGTCAGCCGGACGTGTACCTCAGACTGGGTGAAGCCGAAAGCTAGTGTTCTTCAGGGAATATTCGGTCGGTGAACAAAAGATGACTTTTATTATCCATATCTGCCCCCAGATGCTTTTTCTATGCTTCTTATCGCAGTTCGGACATGCACTTTAGGGCATGCTTACCCAGGGAAAGGAACCCTTAACGGAACTATTCTCCCTGAAGATGCTTCTTACTACCCATGTAATATAACATAACTAGTTGGGCACTTGTCTGATAAAGCACTAATGACCCCTACGCCTGGTCTCCATGCATGCCCCGGTTCTTACATAACCGAGAGGGTATTCAGATACACTCCAGACCGTCGGGTCCCGAGGTTGAAGCGAAAAGGTCCGCCACGACAAACGATCTGCAATCCGGCTAGAAGGCATTATACATGTCACTTTAAAATTACATAGTCAATTTGACTGGTTCAATTCCTCTTCAATACCATCCAATAGGCTATCTAGTTTACAGTCCTGTTGGGAATACTTTGCGGCCAATTCTACTTGGTCGTACACTAAGCTCATAGGGATCTCCTTCCCATCAGGCCCCACAGGTCCGACTTCGGCCATGTGGTTCGGGTCAGCCTTCGTGTACCGTGTCTTCACCATTGCCCAGGCTTCCCTGGCACCCTAACGGCAGGCCGATATCTTCCATAATCGGAAGCGCCGCTGTGCTCCCTTCAGCTTTTCTTCAAGCTCTCCAAGGCCTTCGGGTATGGAAACGGATGGCCACAAGGCTTGGGTGACGCCTTGCATCACCTGCCGAACTCGTTCATGCAACTGTGAGAGCTCGGGAAGAAGATCACCCATTGAACCGGGCATCTCCTCGGCAGGACGACCTGTTAGCATACCTACAGACATAACTCTGTCAGCCAGCTTCCTTGCCGAACTCTTTTTCAAAGTTCGTTCAAGCACTTACTAAATATGCCGCATCGAAGCCGCCGATTCTCCTTAACAGAGTCCGACAGTTGGGCACGAACATCTTTTATTTCCATGCCCAGCTTGGTGTTGGCATCTAGGAGATCATTCTTCTCCTGCCTCACCCTCGTAAGCATGCTCTCACCAGCCTTCAGCTGGCGTATGAGCTGTTGCTTATCCGGATTTAATCCAGCGTCACCTACAATTTTATCATCAGATCTGCATATACGCCGCCTTCTAATATGATACTTATCATTCGAAGGATATGTTGCTAGAGGGGGTCTCTTTGGGCTCCCCTACTGCGGCCAGTGCGGACTGAAGTTGGGCTTTGCACTCTTCCAGCTCTTGGGACAGTTGAGTATTCTTTTCTGTAAGAACCTGCATAACAAATGATCCTTAAATCAGTTATCCTAACTGTTTCAAGTCTCAGGGGCTACTGATATATATAATCACCAAATTTTCTCACCCGTATGTCTTTTACATACTGCTCCATGGCTCTGGCTAGACCATTTTGAGTGGCACGGAGGTACGCGTCTCCCAATGTGAAGGCATCCAATGCCTCTTGGGAGAAACAAGCGTCACGAAGAACAATACAGAGACGCCTGTGGTTCATGGCACTTTCCACCTCGGAATTGGTGGCGGACAGTTTATCCGCATCCTCTATCGGAGGAGCGCCCGGCGCACGCCTCGTATTCGTTCCCGCCTCCGAATCCGGCCTTGGAGCCTGGCTGGTGGAGGCGCGATTGGTATCCTCTCCGGGTATAGTCCGGCGAGCGCTCTTTTTCCTGAAAAGAAGGCATGGGCGTTAGTATGCCTCTGAGAATAATGTCTTGCAATAAAGACGGCGCGCCGTACCGCTGCGCCGGTGTCTCAATCCGGACTGCGGATCTTTTCTGCCTGCCTGGCCTCGCGCCCCCCAGCTAGTTGCCACAGGCTCGGCCTTCTGCCTCGAGGACCTCCCCTGCAAAACACGGCTGTTATACGGCAATCAAAAAAGCGCAAGGACGGATCCCCTTTCGAAGTGCTGGGACTTCGGTCTCAGTCACCTGTGAGGCTGGAAGTAGCCCAGGGTAATCGGCCGTAATGGCCACCAAAGCGTTGTCATTACTCGATTGGTAAAATACCCCATCGATCAGCTCCACAGATATGTCCGGATCCTCCTGGGAGGTCGGGTCAAGGGACCGTCCAGGGTCCTCGGGTTGTGGAGGAGGGTTGTTTATCTCCTTTACAGCCTGGCGCAGCTCCTACGATGAAATCGCTAGACCGAATACTTAACTACGGGAATACGAAACGGATGGGCGAGAAAAAGTCTCCGCTTACCCAGCTCGGAGGATTGTACATAGAAAATCCGCCCTGCCGGTTGACACGAAGGAATTCCTCCTCTTCTCCCTTGTACAAAGTGGATAAGATCTTTATTAGATCAGCAGCCGATCCCGGCCCTTTGCGGCCGTGGCGGGTGGCATCATCCTCCCCGTTGAAATCCCACATGGGGTGGCCTCTATATTGAAGCGGCTGCACCCCCCGCATAATACATATGGCCATGACCTCGATCATGGTCAATCCGGATCGAGCTAAAAAACTTATCCGGCTCATCAGGTAAAGAATGTCCCTGTCATCTTCTTCCTGGGAGCTCCATGGACGCCAGCTCCGGCGCTTCTTCAAAGGGGCGTTGTCGAACTCAGGAAGGCCAATTCTGATAGGATTCGGGAGGGGGACGTCTTCTATATAAAACCATTTTGAAGGCCAGTCTTCGAACGTCTTCTTTGGGGTTCCGGACAGGTATCCGATCCCGGCAATACGCCACACTTCGGCTCCGCCCACTTGATATATTGACCCCTTCTGAGAACGGGGCACAAGGCAGAACAACTTCCTCCACAGAGCGAAATGAGCCTCACTGCCCAAAAACAACTCGCAAAGGGCTACAAATCCCACGATATGCGGCATGGAGGTAGGCGTAAGGTTATGCAACTGGAGGCTGTAGAACTCTAGGAGCCCCCGGAGAAACGGATGAATTGGAAATCCGAGCCCTCTTACCAAATAAGGGACAAGGCATACCCGCTCTCCTTTGGAGGGATTGGGAAGGCTCTCCGCTTGCTCTCCGCCATTATAGGTGGCAAGCCCGGCTCGAACCGGGACCATGTACGCTGGGGGAAGAAATCCCTTGGTTTGAAGCATCACTAATTTGCTGTGTGGGACGGAACATCTCTCCCAATCTCCAGGCTTGGAGCTATGGGAGCGAGAGGAGGAGCTGCGTCGACCGGCCATGATGGAATGGATCTCTGTCGGGTGCGCTCCGATGAAGGCTCGCCAAGGGAGGATGGTGTGATTTGGATCTGAATCCACGTCTTTTTAATAGGCGGCTCATTCACACAGCTAGGGGGTAAATGTGAAAACACCCTGGCTCTTCACATTCGCTCGACATGTGGAAGGTGGCCATTATTGGGCGTGGAAGCCAAGGAGTGCAACATTCACAAGAAACCAGACACTATTTCGACAGGTACACAGAATTTGGAGAGGAACCCGCCTTGCAATGCCGAAGACAATACTGCGCGCCGGACTCATCGTCATTGAAGCCTGGTTCGGGGGCTACTGAGGGAGTCCTAGATTAGGGGGTCTCCGGATAGTCGGACTATATCCATTGGCCGGACTGTTAGACTATGAAGATACAAGATTGAAGACTTCGTCTCGTGTCCGGATGGGACTCTACTTGGCGTGGAAGGCAAGCTAGGCAATACGAATATGGATATCTCCTCCTTTGTAACTGACCTTGTGTAACCCTAACCCTCTCCACTGTCTATATAAACCGAAGGGTTTTAGTCCGTAGGACAACAATCACAACATACAATCATACCATAGGCTAGCTTCCTGGGTTTAGCCTCTCTGATCTCGTGGTCGATCTACTCTTGTACTACCCATATCATCAATATTAATCAAGCAGGACGTAGGGTTTTACCTCCATCAAGAGGGCCCGAACCTGGGTAAAACATCATGTCCCCTGCCTCCTATTACCATCCGGCCTAGACGCACAGTTCGGGACCCCCTACCCGAGATCCACCGGTTTTGACACCGACATTGTTCTTATGAACTTAATACTCTAGATGCATGCTAGATAGCGGTCGATGTGTGGAGTAATAGTAGTAGATGCAGGGAGGAGTCGGTCTACTTGTCGCGGACGTGATGCCTATATACATGATCATACCTAGATATTCTCATAATTATTTGCTTTTCTATCAATTGCTCGACAGTAATTTGTTCACCCACCGTAATACTTATGCTATCTTGAGAGAAGCCACTAGTGAAACCTATGGCCCCCGGGTCTATTTTCCATCATACAAGTTTCCAATCTATTTTATTTTGCAATCTTTACTTTCACACTATATAATAAAAATACCAAAAAATTTTATCTTATTATTATTATTTCTATCATATCTCACTCTTGCAAGTGGCCGTAAAGGGATTGACAACCCCTTTATCGCGTTGGTTGCGAGGTTCTTATTTGTTTGTGTAGGTATGAGGTGACTCGCGCGTGGTCTCCTACTGGAGTGATACCTTGGTTCTCAAGAACTGAGGGAAATACTTAAGCTGCTTTACTGCACCACCCTTTCCTCTTCAAAGGAAAACCAACGCAGTGCTCAAGAGGTAGCAGAGCCCCTCCAAGGTTGGATCTCCCTCTCTGTTCTCTTCTGTTTCCCGTTCCCCAGATCTGGCCAAAAACCGTTTCTTATATTCCCGGAGATCCGTAACTCCGATTGCACTGAGATTTTAACACAATTTTTTTTCTGGATATAAGCTTCCTTGTGCCCGAAGTAGAGGTCCAACCGACGTACGGGGTGGGCACAACCCACCACCACACGCCAGGGGCCTCTGGCGCGCCCTGGTGTCTTGTGCCCTGTGTGGGCCTCCATTTGCGGTGATTCCAGCTCTCAAAAATCACATATATTCCTAAATAATTCTCCCTAAAATTTTATTGCATTTGGACTTCCTTTGGTATGGATACTCTGCGATACAACAAACATGCAGGAAACAGGAACTGGCACTAGGCACGAGATCAATAGGTTAGTCCAATAGATCATATAAAAATTTGCCAAAAGTATGTAAAGGTTGTATAATATTGGCATGAAACAATCAAAAATTATATATATGACAGAGACGTATCATTTCCTTCTTCTCTTACCCCCGTGTCTTCCGGGCTTTGCCGCATGTGGCATTTTAAACTATTCGGAATATGTAAGACAATTATTATCTACGCCATTGTAAATTTTTCGTCATATTATCCATTGCCATTTTATTCGTGGTCGTATTATCCGTTGCCCTATGTGGCAATTTAAATTAGGGCGGAATACAAGTTGAAAACACGAACAAAGTAAATGTTGTCATGGGATCACAAGCAAACACCCTCCGTCTAGGTGCTTTAATTAACCCATTAATGGAGAAGTTGTGAGCGAGGCGGGCGGCGGCTCGTGCATGGAGGTCAAAGAGCTCGCTTCCCGATGAGCATGGGCGGCCTTGCTGCTCGCATGTGTCCCGTCGAGCCTGCGAGGTGGACAGGATGCACGCGGCCCGTCGAGCCTGTGCGGCGGACTGCTCGCACGCGTCTCGTCGAGCTTGCACGGCGGGCTTCTCGCGCTTGTCCCGTCTAATCAAACAGCTACACGCACGCCACCGAGTATGGTTAAATTTTGACATGGTTAATATAATACAACCGTTTGCGATATTAACGTGTCAGTTTTTTGTTTCAAAAAGGACTTCATTGGCTACTAATGTGTGCGCCTCTTCTCAAACTGGACAATTTTTTTACCACGGCATATATGTGCCATGTCATGAAACCATGCCAAGTTTCATGTTTTTTGGGTGACTTTTTGATTTACTAAGATTTAAAAACCGAGATTCTCAATGTTTCAGGACGACGCCAAGTTTGTAATTCATTCCCATTCCCTAAACGAGACCTAAACATGCACCCAATGACACACATACGATTTCCCAGCTATTTTGCTTCACTCGAGCATGTGGTTGTAGTTCAAATTTGAATTATGGACTACATTAAATGCATAGAAAACTTAGTAATTAGTAATATATATACGATGGCCAAACGAACCCTCAACAGTTTCAAATTCCAGCCCGACACTCCTGTTATTCTATGATGCATGTACAAAACAAAGTTCAAGGCGAGAAGATGCAGCAATTATCGTTTTACCCACAAGAGGGGCATGTTTCCCTACCGAAACCACGAGGGTTGCGACAGGATCTGGTTTGTAAAAGCCTTGTAATATAGCTTCGTCCAAATTGGACAATTATATGTACCATGTAGTGACACCATGCCAGGTTTCATGATTTCCTGGTGAGTTTTGGATTTACAAAGATTTAAAAACCGAGATTCACAATGTTTGTGGACAAGCCAGGACGGCAAGAAGGTTGAATTCGTTCCCATTCATTCCATGCGACCTAAACATGCACCCCAAGGGAACATGTACATTTTTTCTAGCCATTTTGGTGCACTGGACCATGTATTTGTAGTTCGGATTTGAATTATGGACATTAAATGCCTAGAAAACTCAATGAATGGATAAAAAAGGTCAAACGAACCCTGAATAATTTCAAAGTTCAGCGCGAATCTCCAGATGTTCCGTGTCGCGTGTAGAAGAAAATACGAGGCTAGAAGAGGGAGTGATTATCGTTTGGCCCACAAGGGGACACGTTTCCCTATCGAAACCACGAGGGTTCTTGCGACAAGCTCCAGTTTGAAAGAGGTTTGTAATAAAGCTAGGCCTAAATTGGCAATGTTTTTACCATGACATATATGTGCCTTGACGTGACACCATGCCGCCTTTGATGACTTTCTGGTGAGTTTAGGATTTATGGGGACTTAAAAACCGAGATTCGAAATGTTTGAGGATGAGCCAGGACACCGGTACGGTTGTAATTCATTCCCATTCCTGGCATGAGACCTAAACATGCACCCAAGGACACATGTATAATTTTTCTAGCCATTTTGGTGAACTGGAGCATGTATTTGTAGTTCAGATTTGAATTATGGACATTAAATGCCTAGGAAACTCAATTAGTGTATAAAAAGGCCAAACGAACCCTGAATAAGTTTAAATTTCAGCACGGATATCATGTCGTTCCATGTTGCCCGTGGAAGAAAATACAAGGCAAAAAGAGGCAGTGATTACGTTTCGCCCACAAGGGGAACATGTTTCCCTATTGGAACCACGAGGCTTCTTTGAGAGAAGCTCCAGTTTTTGTAAGAGGTTTGTAATAAAGCTTGGCCCAAATTGGACAATGTTTTTACCATGACATATATGTGCCATGACGTGACACCATGCCACCTTTGATGACTTTCTGGTGAGTTTAGGATTTATGGGGACTTAAAACTGAGATTCGAAATGTTTGAGGACGAGCCATGACACCGGTACAGTTGTAATTTGTTCCCATTCCTGGCATGGGACCTAAACATGCACCCAAGGACACATGTATAATTTTTCTAGCCATTTTGGTGAACTGGAGTATGTATTTGTAGTTCAGATTTGAATTATGGACATTAAATGCCTAGGAAACTCAATTGTATAAAAACGCCAGATATACTTTCCATATTTGTATCCAACTCTTGCCGTTTCCGGCATTAAGTTATATTTATTTCCCGGGTTCGGGTCTTTGTCTCCGTGTGTTGTTTTTCTTTTCGTGCATCTCTTATCATGTCATCTCGTGCATTGCATTGCATACATGTTCATCTCATGCATTCGAGCATTTTCCCCGTTGTCCGTTTTGCATTCCGGCGCTTCGTTCTCCTCCGGTGGCCTTTGCTAGCGTTCTTTCGTGTGTGGGGATTAAACATTTCCGGATTGGACCGAGACTTGCCAAGCGGCCTTGGTTTACTACCGGTAGACCGCCTGTCAAGTTTCGTATCATTTGGACTTCGTTTGATACTCCACGGTTAACCGAGGGACCGAAAAGGCCTCGTGTGTGTTGAAGCCCAACACCCCCAATTTGGCCCAAAACCCACCAAACTCTGCTCCATGTCCTAGAGCGTTCATCACGATCTCGTGGGCGAAAACCGCACCTCATTTGGACTCTCCTAGCTCCCTCTATGCCTATATATACACCCCCCATTTCGGATCTCGTCTTCCTCCCCGTCCTCCTCCTCCTAAAAAAAACAGTTCAACCCCCCCACCGACGGACATGTCCGGCCTCCCCGTCCGCCGCCACGTGTCGGCCTCCTAGTGGTCGCCGCCCGGACCACTTCCCCGCCGCCGCCGAGGCCCGCCCGGCCCACGCGGGGCCCTCCCGGGCCCGGGTCGCCGCCCTCCCCGCGCCTCCTCCACCCGACGCCGGCTCCGCCGTCCCGTCCGGCTCCGGTGGCCGGATCCGCTCCACCGCCGCCGCGCCGAACCGCGTCGCCGGCGCGCGCCATCGCCGCCTCGCGCCTCCGCCGCGCCCCGCCGCCTCGTCGCCGGGTCGCCGCCGCCCGTCCCCGGCCGCGCCGCCCCTCTCGCCGCCAAGACCGGCCGGCCCCGGCCCTCTCCTTCCATCCGGCGCCGCGCGCCGTTTCCGGCGAGCCCGAGCTCGGGATGCTACAGTGCCGCGAGATCGGATCTAGATCCGGTTGACCTCTCCCCGAAACCCTAATCTCCATATTTTTTATGCATTCTTTGACTGCTCGTATCTCCGCAACCGTAACTCCGTTTTGGGCATATGATATATCAAAATATTCGCCTCGACATAGTACATCATTTCATTCCATTGCATCATTTTCATTTGAGTTCATCTTGATGCCCGAAATGCTGTTAGAAGAGGGCTACTTGAGTTAATTGTCAGATCTGCTACTCCGTTTAGCACTTTTGTCATTTTTGCCATGATTTTTGTGTGCATGCTATGCCCGTGAGTTCTACATATGTTTTGTTAAGGGTTTTGTCATCTCTCCAGAGGTGCAACCCATGTATTTTTAGGAGGTATGTGGTGACTTGTGCAAGCTTGCAAAGTGGGGCACTTGCTAATTCTGTTTTCAGGGACTTAGTGGTTTCACTAAGTCCTGGAGCTGTTTATCTCATGATGCCATATGTTCATGTTGTTTCCTAGCGATACGTGCCTCTTTTGAGGATGATCAGTAAGGGAGTTTTGTTAATATGGTAGTGCTCTATCGATCCATGTCTTTGTTTGCAATTTTGGAGCACCCTAGCTCGAGTCAATCGAGCTCTACTTTTGCTTCGTTGCGAATCTGGGCAGATCGTCAACTTGTTTGCGATTTTGCCGATGTTATTGTAGTTGGTACGTGCATGCTATGCCATTGTTCTTGCCATGTCTAGATTGAATTTTGTGCCTTCTTAAGGGATGTATGCTTGTCTTTCCATGACTTGCACCGTGGTGAGTGCATCGAGCTCGTAAACATGCCTTCGTGAGTTATGTTTCAGCATGTCCCAGTTTTCACTAAGTCTGAAAACTGATTATGTTTTTGCTATGTTCGTGTGCTTGTTAGTATATTTTGTGATCCCTTTTGGCTCAAGGTCACTAAGGGACTTTTGTTAAGATTGTTGATTAGCTCCATGCCATGTCTTTCTTTGTCATGTTCAGGTCCTTTAGCATGTTGTTTTGTTGCTCCGAAGAGGGCTATATGATCTGAAATTCTAGACAAGTGTTAATTTCACTAAGTCTGAGATCTGTTTTACCATTTGCGTTTTTTCCATGCTTGTTTGAACCTCCTAATGGATGATTTGGACGTAGCTCAGTGCTAGACTTTTGTTAAGAATCTTGTGTGCATCCCTGCCATGTATTTTGTTGTCATGTTTTGGTGCTGTAGCACGTTCCTCTCATTGCATTTAGATGCCTACTTGCTGTAAATCGCAGACCGGTGTCGTTTTTGAATCGCTTGCCATTTCCAAACCGTAACTCCGATTCCGGCGTTCTTTATATCGTTTTTAAGCGATTTCATCTCATCTTTCCAGTGGCACACTTGGAATTCCAAGTTGAGGCCAGGTTCATGCATTTCCTGTCATATCTTGCATTTTGCATCCCGCATCGCATCCCGCATAGCATATCATCATTGCATCATATTGCTTGATCCTTGCACGTGGTTGATTGTGTTCTTGTTGCTTGTTTGTATTGTTTGGGTAGAGCCGGGAGACGAGTTCGCTAACGAGGAGCCCGTTGAGTTTGTTTTCGAGGATCCAGTCAACTCTGACAACTGTGCAGGCAAGATGATCATACCCTCGAAATCACTACTATCTTTGCTATGCTAGTTTGCTCGCTCTTTTGCTATGCCATTGCTACGATGCCTACCACTTGCTTGCAAACCTCCCAAATTTCCATGTCAAACCTCTAACCCACCATTGTCCTAGCAAACCGTTGATTGGCTATGTTACCTCTTTGCTCAGCCCCCTCTTATAGCGTTGCTAGTTGCAGGTGAAGATTGGAGGCCGTTCCTTGTTGGTACATTTTATTTACTTGTTGGGATATCATTATATTGCCTTGTTATCTTAATGCATCTATATACTTGGTAAAGGGTGGAAGGCTCGGCCTCTCGCCTAGTGTTTTGTTCCACTCTTGCCGCCCTAGTTTCCGTCATATCGGTGTTATGTTCCCGGATTTTGCGTTCCTTACGCGGTTGGGTTATAATGGGAACCCCTTGATATTTCGCCTTCATTAAAGCTTTTCCAGCAATGCCCAACATTGGTTTTACCATTTGCCACCTAGCCTTTTCTTTCCCTTGGGTTCTGCAGACTCAAGGGTCATCTTATTTTAACCCCCCCGGGCCAGTGCTCCTCTGAGTGTTGGTCCACTGTCAGCTACCAGTGGCCACCAGGGGCAACTCTGGGCTGGCCTACCCGTACCTAAGACAATCTGAGTGTGCCCTGATAAAGAGAAATGTGCAGCTCCTATCGGGATTTGTCGGCATGTTCGGGTTGTGTTGCTGGTCTTGTTTTAACCTGTCGAAGTGTCTTGAGTTACCGAGATACCGAGTCTGATCGGAACGTCTTGGGAGGAGGTCTATTCCTTCGTTGACCGTGAGAGCTTGTCATGGGCTAAGTTGGGACTCCCCTGCAGGGATTGAACTTTCGAAAGCCGTGCCCGCGGTTATGGGCAGATGGGAATTTGTTAATGTCCGGTTGTAGATAACTAGAACCTTAATTAATTAAAATGAATCAACTGAGTGTGTTACCGTGATGGCCTCTTCTCGGCGGAGTCCGGGAAGTGGACACGGTGTTGGAGTAATGTTTGCGCAGGTTGTTCTCTAGCTTCTCGCTCGTGCTTTGCCTCCTCTTCTCGCTCTCTTTTATGAATAAGTTAGCCACCATACTTGCTAGTCGCTTGCTGCAGCTCCACTCATATTTTACCTTGCCCTACCTATAAGCTTAAATAGTCTTGATCGCGAGGGTGCGAGATTGCTGAGTCCCTGTGGCTCACAGATTACTATTACACCAGATGCAGGGCCTGATGATTCCGCTCCATGAGACGCGTATGAGCTCAAGTGGGAGTTCGACGAAGACTCTCAACGTTACTATGTTTCCTTTCCCGATGATCAGTAGTGGTGCCCAGTTGGGGGTGATTGGGACCGTGTCGCATGTTGGGTTCTCTTTTATTTTGGCGCCGTAGTCGGGCCATGAGTGTTTGGATGATGTAATGTTATTTATGTACTTGATTGACGTGGCGAGTGTAAGCCAACTATGTTGTCTCCCTTTTTATTATCATATTACATGGGATGTTGTGAAGATTGCCTAACTTGCGACATATGCCTTCAATGCGATTATGTCTCTAAGTCGTGCCTCGACACGTGGGAGCTATAGTCGCATCGGGGGTGTTACAAGTTGGTAATCAGAGCCTTCACCGACCTTAGGAGACCCATTGCTTGATCGTTTTTAGCGGCCGAGTTGTGTCTAGAAAAATATTTTGAGTCTTTAGGAATTATATATCGGAGAGATTAGGAATTCTTTTTACTTCCCAGTCTCCTCATCGCTCTGGTAAGGCATCCTGACGTAGAGTTTTGACTCTTCTCTTCTCAAATTTTCACTAAATTTTTTTTAGGATCACGCGGGTATCTTGGAATCGTTCTGATAGTTTTATGATGAGAACATTGTCTTGGTGCCTCCTGTCAGGGGTTTAGTGGAAGTGTCCCGGGGAGTTGAGCTCTGAGGTGTTGTCATCATAATTTTATCGTTGCAGTTCTAGAATACCTGAGTTTAGTACGCCGACATCAAAAATCTCTTTTATGCAGTTCGTTGGTGAGATAACCTCGACGCCACCCAGTACTGGGCGGGAGTTCGGGAGTATCGCCATAACTTGTATAACGGATGCTTTTCGAAGGTTGAGGTAGATGGTTTCCGAAGGTTTCTTGGTTATGTGTTGAAGGATGGATACAGCTGGATGTAGGATTTGCTAGTTTGGGTGAGATATTATGCTTCCCCTGTATCCCCAACACCTGATTGCATAACCGGAAAGGTTCGGGAGTTTCATAGCTGGGAATTCTAGTAGCTCTAGTTCTTCTTCCACGGATATTGGTTTGAGATTGGGATTTCTTACCGATTATTCGTTCTTGATCCGTACCTTGTTGATTTATTTCTCTACCTTAATTCTACGTGGCTTCTCAATTTATGGATATGTGACCATTTCAGGAGGAATGCATTCGTTCATTTTGTTCGGATGTGAAGACTATATGTTGCAATTTTCATTCCGTTGGATTCAGCTTCAATATTTATCTATCAATGTGCTAATGGTGGTCAACCTCTTCAGGATGGCTCCTCCAACGCGCACGACTTCGAATCCTGATCTGCCACCACCTCCACCTCCTCCGAAGGCATGGCAAGCTGTGATGGCCGCAACCAATGCAAACACACAGCTGATCATGCAAATTCTCCAAGAGCGCAATCAAGGCAGTCAAGGGAATCAAGGCAGCAATCAGAGTCACTTTGCTACGCTGAACCAGTTCCTTGCTAACGGGCCAAAGACTTTCAGCAATTGTGTTGAGGAAACCGATGCTGACGATTGGCTTGTGGATCTGTGTAAGCATTTCGAGTGCAGTAACGTCAGGTCTGAGGACTTTGTTAAGTTCGCTTCCTTCCAACTCAAAGATCAAGCTGCAGAATGGTTCCAGCAGCACAAGGACTCCAGAGGTGGACGTATCACTTGGGATGATTTCCGTCGAGATTTCCGAGCTCATCATATTCCGCAGAGCGTGGTTGAAAGCAAGCGTGAGGAATTCCGCAATCTGAAGCAAGGCTCTTTGTCTGTCTATGACTACAACAAGTTGTTCCAGAAGCTCGCCCGCTTTGCCAAGCAGGACGTCCCTGATGAGAAGAGCATGATATATCAGTTCAGGGGTGGTCTCAGAGAAGATATTCAGCTCGCTCTTGTTCTCTTTGAGCCCTTGAGATACGATGAGTTCTACAACATGGCACTGAAGCAAGAGGCTGCTCAGTTGAGGTGTGATGCTTCCAAGAAGCGAGTCAGAGATGTTACTCCTTCTTCCTCTACTCAAGTGGCCAAGCAGCAGAAGTATTTGGCTTCCTCCTCCTCCGTTCCGTCAGCCGTATCAGCAGAAGAGCAAAGGTGGCAGTGGATTCTTCCCACCCACCCAACCCTGGCTTTCAGAACAAGACTTCGTCTCAAGCTCCAAGATCGAGTGCTCCGTATCACCGTCCGCTTTCAGAGGTCACGTGCAACAAGTGCCAACAGAAGGGTCACTATGCCAACAAGTGTTTCAACCAGAGGCGTCTTCCTCCCTCCTCCTGTCAGATCGGCAAGTACAGCTGTGGTCAAGCATAACCCCAAGCATGCCAAGGTCAATTTGATGAATGCAGCTCAGGCAGAGGACTCGTCAGATGTGATCATGGGTAACCTTCCTGTTAATGATATTCCAGCTAAAGTTCTTTTTGACACGGGTGCATCGCATTGTTTCATCTCGAGACCGTTTTCATCTAAGCATGGTTTGCCTTTGCAAATTTTGCCTAGTCCTTTAGCAGTTGTCTCTCCCGGTAAGCGCATGCAGGCTAACTCCATCGTTCCGGATGTTTCTATCACTTTGGGTGACTACAAGTTCTTGGCTTCTCCAACGGTTCTTGGTAACTCGGATATTGATCTTATTCTCGAGATGGATTGGCTTTCTAAGCACAAGGCTCAACTTGATTGTGCAGCCAGGCAGATTCAATTGACTCATTCGTCTGAGGATGTAATTGTCTTTGCCGCTCGTGATGATACTATCCGTCTGTTTTCTCTCAATGAGAAGGGTGAATTGGATGCCATCTCTCAAATTCCAGTCGTTTGCGAATATCAAGACATCTTTCTAGAAGAGCTTCCAGGAATGCCTCCGCACCGGCCAGTTGAATTCGTAATTGATCTTGAGCCTGGAACGGAACCTGTGTGCAAACGTCCTTACAAGCTCGGACCTGAAGAGTTGAAGGAGCTGAAGAAGCAACTCGATATGCAAGAGAAAATGGGTCTCATCCGGCCTAGTTCTTCTCCGTGGGGTTGTGGTGTTCTTTTTGTGAAGAAGAAGGATGGAACGGACCGACTTTGTGTTGATTACCGTCCAGTGAACAAGAAGACCATCAAGAACAAATACCCACTTCCCAACATCAATGAGCTGTTCGAACAACTCAAAGGTGCCCAAGTATTCTCCAAGCTTGATCTCCGTATGGGTTATCATCAGATTCGCATTCGTGAAGAAGATATTCCCAAGACAGCATTCAGAACAAGCTTTGGTTCATATGAATACACTGTCATGTCTTTTGGCCTCGCCAACGCTCCTCCGACGTTCTCTCGCATGATGAACTTCATCTTCAACGCCTACACACAAGGAAGATCATGCCAAGCACTTGCGTTTGGTTCTTGATAAGCTCAGAGAACATCAGTTCTACGCCAAGTTCTCCAAGTGTGAATTTTGGCTCGATGAGGTTCTTTATCTTGGTCATATCATCTCTGCCAAGGGCATTGCCGTGAATCCTGAGAAGGTGTCTGCAATTGTGAATTGGGAACCTCCTCAGAACGTGAAGCAACTCCGCAGTTTTCTCGGTCTCGCAAGCTATTGCCGAAGATTCGTTGAAAACTTTTCTAAGATCGCGAAGCCTCTCTCAAATCTTCTCCAGAAGCACGTCAAGTACGTTTGGTCTCCGGAGTGTGATATTGCTTTCAACACTTTGAAAGAGAAATTGATCACTGCTCCAGTTCTGACTCCGCCTGATGAATCCAAGCCGTACGAGGTCTTTTGTGATGCCTCTCTCCAAGGTCTTGGCGCAGTATTGATGCAAGAGAAGAAAGTTGTTGCTTATACATCTCGCCAGTTGAAGCCTAATGAGAAGAACTACCCCACTCATGATCTCGAGTTGGCGGCAGTTGTGCATGCTCTTGTTGACTTGGAGACATCTTCTATTGGGAAGAAAAGTGGATATTTTCACTGATCACAAGAGTCTCAAGTACATCTTCACTCAGCCTAATCTCAACCTCAGGCAAACTCGATGGGTCGAAATGATTCAAGAGTATAATCCGAGTATCGAGTATACTCCAGGCAAGGCCAATGTGATTGCTGACGCTTTGAGCAGAAAGGCCTACTGCAACAGTCTGATTCTCAAGCCTTATCAACCCGAGCTTTGTGAAGCTTTCCGCAAACTTAATCTGCAAGTTGTTCCTCAAGGTTTCCTCGCCAACCTTCAAGTCTCTCCTACCTTAGAAGACCAGATTCGCCAAGCCCAGCTTCTTGATGCTATGGTGAAAAAGGTGAAGATTGGGATTGCCAAGAGTCTCCAAGTACAAGTGCTACCGCCTTGATGACAAGGACACTCTCTTCTTCGAGGATCGTATTGTTGTGCCCAAAGGTGACTTCGTAAAGTTATCATGAACGAGGCTCACAATTCTCTCCTCTCCATCCACCCTGGGAGCACGAAGATGTATCAGGACCTCAAGCAAGCTTATTGGTGGACTCGAATGAAGCGCGAGATCGCTCAATTCGTGAATGAATGTGATGTCTGCAGAAGAGTGAAGGCAGAACACCAAAGGCCAGCAGGTCTCCTCCAACCTCTTGCCATTCCAGAATGGAAGTTTGACCACATTGAGATGGACTTCGTGACTGGGTTTCCAAAGTCCAAGCGTGGCAATGATGCTATATTCGTTGTCATCGACAAACTCACCAAAGTGGCTCACTTTCTGCCTATCAAAGAGTCGATCACTGCAGCTCAATTGGCGGAACTCTATACCTCTCGAATTGTCTCTCTGCACGGTATTCCTCAAGTGATATCTTCAGACCGTGGCAGCATCTTTACCTCCAAGTTTTGGGATTCTTTTCAGAAGGCCATGGGCACCAACATCCGCTTCAGCACTGCTTTCCATCCTCAAACAAGCGGTCAAGTCGAGCGTGTCAACCAGATTCTTGAAGATATGCTCAGGGCTTGTGTGATCTCCTTCGGCATGAAGTGGGAGGATTGTCTTCCTTATGCTGAATTCTCCTACAACAATGTTTTCAAGCAAGTTCGGGCAAGGCCCCATTTGAAATTCTGTATGGCAGGAAGTGCCGTACCCCTCTCAACTGGTCTGAAACCGGTGAACGTCAGCTTTGGGTAATGACTTAATCACAGAAGCAGAAGAAATGTGCAAAGTCATTCGTGATAACCTCAAAGCAGCCCAATCCCGCCAGAAGAGCTACTATGATAGTAAGCACCGTGATTTGGCTTTCGAGATCGGAGATCATGTTTACCTCCGCGTCTCTCCTATGAAAGGTACTCGTCGCTTCGGTATCAAAGGGAAGCTTGCCCCTAGATACGTGGGACCTTTCAAGATTGTCAGCAAGAGAGGCACCTCGCCTATCAACTCGAGCTTCCTTCAAACTTTGCAAATGTTCATGACGTGTTCCATGTCTCTCAGCTTCGAAAGTGCTTCAAGACTCCTGACCGCACCGTCAACTTCGAGGACATTGAGCTCCAAGAAGATCTCTCTTATCGTGAGCACCCAGTTGCTATTCTTGAAGAGACTGAACGCAAGACTCGCAACAAGTCAATCAAATTTCTCAAAGTCAAGTGGTCACACCATTCCGACCGTGAAGCTACCTGGGAACGCGAGGATCACCTCCGTTCTGAGTACCCGGCGTTCTTTCAGTCCTAGATCTCGGGACGAGATCCTTTCGTAGTGGTGGAGTGTTGTAACACCCCGGATGTAACTTTCCCAATTTGTACTCCAACTCTTGCCGTTTCCGGCGTTAAGTTATTTATTTCTCGGGTTCGGGTTTTGTCTCCGTGTGTTGTTCGTTTTGTCATGCATCTCATATCATGTCATCATGTGCATTGCATTTGCATACGTGTTCATCTCATGCATTCGAGCATTTTCCCCGTTGTCCGTTTTGCATTCCGGCGCTTCGTTCTCCTCCGGTGGTCATTTCTAGCTTTCTTTCGTGTGTGGGGATTAAACATTTCGGATTGGACCGAGACTTGCCAAGCGGCCTTGGTTTACTACCGGTAGACCGCCCGTCAAGTTTCGTTCCATTTGGACTTCGTTTGATACTCCAACGGTTAACAGGGACCGAAAAGGCCTCGTGTGTGTTGCAAGCCCAACACCCCTCCAAATGGCCCAAAACCCACCTAAACCTCTGCTCCATCATCTGAGCGTTCGATCACGATCGCGTGGCCGAAAACCGCACCTCATTTGGACTCTCCTAGCTCCACTTATGCCTATAAATAGCCCCCCCGTTTTCGGATCTCTCCCCCCCGAAACCCTAATTTTTCCAGATCCGCCGCTCCCCCGCCGACGGACACGTCCGAATCGGGCCGGACGTGTCCGCCCCGCGCGCCCAGCCATCCGCCGCCTGCCACGTGTCGCCCTCCGCCGCCTCCGCCGCCGCGGCCCGGGAGGCCCAAGCCGGGCCCCCGCGAGCCCGAGCGCCCCCGCGCCCCGCGCCTCCACCTCGCCGCCGCCTCTCCCACCTCCGGCGACCGGCGCCGCCGCGGGCCGCCTCTCCGCCACCGCGGGCCGCCTCCCCGCCGCCCGGCCGGCCGCCCCTCGCCGCCTCGCCGCCCCGGGCCGGCGCCGCCCCGCCGCCTCCACGCCGACGAACTCCGGCGACCGGGCCGGATCCGGCTACCCCGGCGAGCCCCGGCCTCTCCTTCCTCTCCGGCGACGTCGAGCACTCCGGCGAGCTACAGTGTTGCGGGTCAACCTCGGGATCCGTGCCGCCAGATCCAGATCCAAAATACCCTAGCCGGTTGACTTTTCCCCTCTCCCCCTAAATTTTTTATGCCTACTTTGACCGGCCGTATCTCCGCATCCGTAGCTCCGATTTGGGATATAGTATATCAAAATGTTCGCTCTCGACGAGTACATCATTTCATTCCATTGCATCATTTTCATTTGAGTCATCTTGATGCCCGAAATGCTGTTAGAAAGGGCTTCGTGAGTTAATTGTCAGATCTGCTAGTTCATCTTAGACTTTTGTCATTTTTTCCATGATTATTGTGTGCATGATATGCCTGTGAGTCCTTCATATGTTTTGTTAAGGATTTTGTATTCTTTCCAGAGGTGCAACCCATGCATTTTTAGGATGTGTGTGGTGACTTGTGCAAGCTTGCAAAGTGAGGCACCCGGTAAATCTGTTTTCAGGGACTTAGTAGTTTTCACTAAGTCTGGGATTATTTAGTTCATGATGCCATATGTTCAGCTTGTTTCCTAGTGATCCGTGCCTCTTTTGAGGATGATCAGTAAAGGAGTTTTGTTAATCATGTTATGCTCTATCCATCCATGTCTTTACTTGCAATTATGGAGCACCTAGCTTGAGTCAATCGAGCTCTACTTTTGCTTCGTGGTGAATCTGGGCAGATCGTCAACTCGTTTGCGATTTTGCCGATGCTATTGTAGTTGATCCGTGCATGCTATGCCATTGTTCTTGCCATGTCTAGCTAGAATTTTGTGCCTTCTTAATGGATGTATGCTTGCCTTGCCATGACTTGCACCGTAGTGAGTGCATCGAGCTCGTTTACATGCCTTCGTGAGTTATATTTCAGCATGTCTCAGTTTTCACTAAGTCTGAAAACTGATTGTGTTTTAGCTATGTTCGTGTGCCCGTTAGTATATTTTGTGAACCCTTTTGGCCCCAGGTCACTTTGGGTCTTTTGTTAAGCTTGTTGAGTAGCTCCATGCCATGTTCTTACTTGTCTTAATCAGGTCATGTATCATGTTGTTTTGCTGCTCCGAAGAGGGCTTCGTGATCTGAAATTTCAGACAAGTGTTAATTTCACTAAGTCTGAAATCTGTTTTGCATTTGCGTTTTTGACATGCTTGTTTGAACCTCATAATGGATGAATTGGCCGTAGCTCAGTGCTAGACTTTTGTTAAGCATCTTGTGTACATCCCTGCCATGCATTTTGTTGTCATGTTTGGTGCTGTAGCATGTTCATTTCATTGCATTTAGATGCCTACTTGCTGTAAATCGCAGACCGGTGTCATTTTTGAAACGCTTGCCATTTCCAAACCGTAACTCCGATTCCGGCGTTCTTTATATCGTTTTCAAGCGATTTCATCTCATATTTCCAGTGGCACCCTTGGAATTCCAAGTTGAGGCCAGGTTCATGCATTTCCTGTCATATCTTGCATTTTGCATCCCGCATCGCATCCCGCATAGCATATCATCATTTCATCATATTGCTTGGTCTTGCACGTGGTTGATTGTATCCTTGTTGCTTGTTTGTCTTGTTTGGGTAGAGCCGGGAGATGAGTTCGCTACCGAGGAGCCCGTTGAGTTTGCTTGTGAGGATCCAGTCAACTCTGACAACTGTGCAGGCAAGATGATCATACCCTCGAAATCACTACTATCTTTGCTATGCTAGTTTGCTCGCTCTTGCTATGCCAATGCTACGATGCCTACCTTTTGCTTGTCAGCCTCCCAATTGCCATGTTCAAACCTCTAACCCACCATGTCCTAGCAAACCGTTGATTGGCTATGTTACCGCTTTGCTCACGCTTTGCTCAGCCCCCTCTTATAGCGTTGCTAGTTGCAGGTGAAGATTGGAGCCGTTCCTATTGGAACATCTTTTATTTGCTTGTTGGGATATCACTATATTGCTATGTTATCTTAATGCATCTATATACTTGGTAAAGGGTGGAAGGCTCGGCCTCTCGCCTAGTGTTTTGTTCCACTCTTGCCGCCCTAGTTTCCGTCATATCGGTGTTATGTTCCCGGATTTTGCGTTCCTTACGCGGTTGGGTTATAATGGGAACCCCTTGATATTTCGCCTTGATTAAAGCTTTTCCAGCAATGCCCAACCTTGGTTTTACCATTTGTCGCCTACCCCTTTTCTTTCCCTTGGGTTCTGCAGACTCAAGGGTCATCTTATTTTAACCCCCCCCCCCGGGCCAGTGCTCCTCTGAGTGTTGGTCCACCTGTCAGCTACCGGTGGCCACCAGGGGCAACTTTGGGCTGGCCTACCCGTACCTAAGACAATCTGAGTGTGCCCTGAGAAAGAGATATGTGCAGCTCCTATCGGGATTTGTCGGCACATTCGGGCGGTGTTGCTGGTCTTGTTTTAACCTGTCGAAGTGTCTTGAGTTACCGAGATACCGAGTCTGATCGGAATGTCTTGGGAGGAGGTCTTTTCCTTCGTTGACCGTGAGAGCTTGTCATGGGCTAAGTTGGGACTCCCCTGCAGGGATTGAACTTTCGAAAGCCGTGCCCGCGGTTATGGGCAGATGGGAATTTGTTAATGTCCGGTTGTAGATAACTTGAACCTTAATTAATTAAAATGAATCAACCGAGTGTGTTGCCGTGATGGCCTCTTCTCGGCGGAGTCCGGGAAGTGGACACGGTGTTGGGGTAATGCTTGTGCAGGTTGTTCCTCTAGATTCTCGCTCACGCCTTGCCTCCTCTTCTCGCTCTCTTTTGCGTATAAGTTAGCCACCACATATGCTAGTCGCTTGCTGCAGCTCCACATACTTGCCTTATCCTTCCTATAAGCTTAAATAGTTTTGATCGTGAGGGTGCGAGATTGCTGAGTCCCTGTGGCTCACAGATACTATAATTCCAGATGCAGGTCCAGGTGATTCCGCTCCAGGTGACGAGTACGAGCTCAAGTGGGAGTTCGACGAGGACTCTCAGCGTTATTATGTTTCCTTTCCCGACGATCAGTAGTGGTGCCTAGTTGGGGTTTTCGATTCAGGGCCTTGTTGCATGTTGGGGGTCTTTTCTATTTTGGCGCCGTAGTCGGGCCATGAGTGTTTTGTTGAATGGATGTTATTTATGTACTTTGATGTGACGTGGCGAGTGTAAGCCAACTATGTATCTCCCCTTTATTATGTATTACATGGGATGTTTGTGATGATTTCCTAACTTGCGACATTGCTTTCAATGCGGTTATGTCTCTAAGTCGTGCCTCCACTTCTCCCATACGCTCCAAAACTCGATATGGTCCTACAAATCGTGGTGCTAACTTCCCTTTAACTCCAAAACGCTTTGTTCCTCGAAGTGGAGATACTCGAAGATAAGCTCTATCTCCGACTTCGTAAACTGTCTCCTTGCGTTTAGGATCTGCATAACGCTTCTGTCTGGACTGGGCTACCTTGAGCCTATCGCGTATCAACTTCACCTTCTGTTCAGACTCTTTAATCAAGTCAGGTCCAAACAGCTGGCGGTCTCCAACTTCGCCCCATGACAACGGTGTCCCGCACCTCCTTCCGTACAAGGCTTCAAAAGGGGCCATCTTCAAACTGGTTTGGTAACTGTTGTTGTAAGAGAACTCTGCATATGGAAAATTATCGTCCCAACTAGATCCGTAATCTAGCGCACAAGCTCTCAGCATATCCTCCAAAATCTGATTGACTCTCTCGGTCTGTCCATCTGTCTGTGGATGAAAAGCTGTACTGAATTCTAGCCTGGTTCCCAAGTTTCGTGCAACTGCTTCCAGAACTTTGAGGTAAACTGGGTTCCTCTATCTGATACGATACTCCTTGGAACTCCATGCAAACATACGATCCTGGTCATGTATATCTTTGCCAACTTAGCACTGGTGTAAGTGGTCTTTACTGGGATGAAATGAGCTACTTTCGTCAATCGATCAACTACAACCCAAATCGAGTCATAGCCTGAACGAGTCCTGGGTAATCCCGTGATAAAATCCATGCCTAGCTTATCCCACTTCCATTCGGGTATCGGCAATGGTTGTAACAATCCTGCTGGCTTCTGATGCTCTGCCTTTACTCTCTGACATACATCACAAACTGCTACATACTCGCAATATTTCTTCATCTCCGGTCCACCAGAAAATATCCTTCAAATCCAAATACATCTTGGTATTTCCTGGGTGAATTGAATATGGTGAATAGTGTGCCTCTTGCAAATCAACTTACCTGATCTCCGGGTCATTGGACACATAAACACGCGGTCTTCAAACCATAGGGTGTCGTGCTCATCCTCACGAAATCCTTTAGCTTTTCCTTTGCTCAGTTTCTCCTTTATAGAGGCAATCTCGTTTGTCAGTTTTCTGAAGCTTCCCATGATTCTATCCATCAAATTGACTGAATCTGAATGTTGCTACATAGCCTCTCGGAACTATTTCTAACATAGTTCACGAGAATTTTCTGCTAACTCCTTGGGTATTTCTCCCGTCATTAAACGTATTGACATGGCTCTTACGGCTTAATGCGTCAGCTACTACATTAGCCTTTCCGGGGTGATAATGCAATTTCATATCATAATCCTTGATAGCTCCAACCATCTCCTTTGTCTGAGATTCAACCCTTCTGTGTGAAAATGTACTTCAAGCTCTTATGATCCGATGTACACCTCACAATGGTTTCCAATGAGGAAATGCCTCCATGTTTTCAAAACATGCACTACAGCTGCTAACTCCAAATCATGCGTAGCATAATTCAACTCATGAGGCTCAGTTGTCTTGAGGCATATGAAACAACTCTCCCTTCCTGCATAAGCACTGCTCCAAGTCCTCGATGTGAAGCGTCGCAATACACCTCATAATCTTTTGGTCTATCTGGCAAAATCAACACTGGTGAAGTAACCAAGCGTTTCTTCAACTCCTGGAAACTAGCCTCACATTCCTCAGTCCATATGAACTTGGTATCCTTCTTCAACAACTCAGTCATAGGCTTCGCAATCTTTGAGAAATTCTCAATAAATCTCCGGTAGTATCCTGCGAGTCCAAGAAAACTCCGGATCTCTCCAACTGTGGTTGGGGCTTCCGACTTGGTCACGGTATCAACTTTAGCGGGATCATGCTATACCTTCTCTAGATATAACGTGTCCGAGGAATCCTACTTCCTTCACAACCAAAACTCACATTTGCTGAACTTGGCATATAATTGATGTTCTCTGAGCTTTCCAAGTACCAAACGCAAATGCTCCTTATGCTCCCTCCTCATTCTTCGAATAAACCAGGATATCATCAATGAACACTATGACGAACTTATCCAGAAACTCCATAAAACACTTTGTTCATCATGTTCATAAAATAGGCAGGTGCGTTAGTCAGACCAAATGACATAACGGTATACTCGTACAGCCCATACCTGGTGGTAAAAGCTGTCTTCGGAATATCCTGTTCTCGAATCTTCAACTGGTGGTATCCTGATCGCAGATCGATCTTGGAAAATACCTTAGCTCCTTGCAATCGATCAAACAGATCGATTGATCATTGGTAGTGGGTACTTGTTCTTGATCGTTACTTCATTCAATCCTCGATAATCAACAACCATCCTTAACGATCCATCCTTCTTCTCCACTAGAAGTACTGGCGATCCCCAAGGTGAAGAACTTGGGCGAATATATCCCTTATCCAGTAACTCCTTAATCTGCTTCTTAATTTCCACCAAATCCTTTGCTGGCATCCTATATGGTCTCTTTGATATTGGCCCTGTGCCTGGCAATAGCTCAATCAAAAACTCAATATCTCTATCCGGTGGCATGCCTGGCACTCCTCTGGAAATACTTCAGGGAAATCCCTTACCACTGGTACTTCCTCCTGCACAACTCCTGTTAAGCAATTTACTTGAGTCCTCTTCGGCACATGTCGGGATACATACTTGATCCTTCTCCCTTCTGGGGTGGTAAGAAAAATTGACTTACTAGTGCATTCAATATTCCCTTCATACTTTGATAACCAATCCATGCCTAATATCACATCCAATCCTTGGGATTCCAATACTATTAGGTCTGAGGGAAAAACATAGTTACCAATCCTTAATGGTAACCGATCACACCATAGACTAGCCACATACTCTGCTCCAGGCGAGGTTACTAACATGGGTGACCTAAGGGCTTGGGTTGATAGGTTATACTTATCCACAAATCCCCTTGAGATGTATGAATGCGATGCACCAGTATCAAAAAGAACGAGTGCAGTAAATGACTTAACCAAAAACTTACCTATTACTGCATCGGGCTGAGCTTCAACCTCCTCCACGCTAACGTGGTTCACCTGTCCCCTGTTGAAAGGGTTCGGCTTCTTCCCAGAACTTCCATTGCCATTTTGGCCTTCAGGACATTCATTGGCATAATGTCCGGTCTTCGAACACTTAAAGCAAGTGACTTGGCTCAGGTCCTTCTTGGCTGGGGTTGATGGGTTGGTGCGGTTCTGGCCGTTGCTTCCTCCATTGCCATTACCATTCTTGGTGCCATTGTGATTGTGCGAGCTACCTCCTCCATGGGTATGCTGAAAATGTCCTCCCGGTCTAGGGGTAAAACGTGGCTTCTACTGAGCTCCAGAATTGTACTTCCCTTGTCCATACTTCCTCTTGCGATTCTCAATTTGCTGCTGCTTCCCTTCAATCATAAGAGCACGATCTACCAACTCCTGGTAGTTGTTGAAGGTTGCTACGATCAACTGCATGCTCAACTCATCATTCAGTCCTTCTAAAAACTTCTCCTGCTTCGCTGCATCCGTAGCGACGTCATCTGGTGCATAACGTGCTAACTTACTAAATTCCTCCACATACTGGCTAACTGTCCGTCCTCCTTGGCGCAAGTTGCGAAACTCAAGCTTCTTCATGGCCATAGCTCCTGTTGAAACATGGGTAGTACGAAAAGCCTACTGAAACTGGTCCCATGTGATAGTGTCGACAGGGAAAGTGGCTGTGAAATTCTCCCACCATGATGCTACGGGTCCTTCTAACTGATGTGCGGCAAACTTCACCTTCTCCGCATCTGTGCATCCTGCTCTGGTCAACTCCCTAGCTGTCTTGCGGAGCCAATCATCTACTACTATCGGCTCGGTGCTACTGAAAAACACCGGCCGATTCAGCCTAAGAAAACGGGCTAAGTGGTCAATAGGTGGTGGTGGTGGTGGGTTGTTGTTGTTGTTCCCTTGATTCTGAATCTGGACTAGCAACTGCACCAATGTGTTCTGCTTCTGGATCAACTGGGTGAGCTCCGGTGGAAAGGCAAATCCGGGGTCACGTCTTGGAGGCATCTAAGGGTTTAGAAAAGATGAGATGTAAGAATAGAGGGGGTCTAAAGAGAAAACACTACCCATATGCACATGAGGCAAAAGCAAACAATTCACTTCATTCGATCAAACAAGGGCATACAATCGATCTATCTGTCGCAAAAGTGCTCGGACTATTATATTTACATGGTGGACTACTACTGCTGATGAGGTGGTCTACTAGAAATATTCTTCGGTTGCAGACTCCATGATATCTTCTCCAGCTTCATCAACATAGTCATCGTTGCTACTATATGGTTCCGAATCGGTACCGTCGATGATGATGTAGTCTTCCGGGCTAATCTCCTTGGGTTCTTTGTCTTCATCTACTGGTGTAGGGCCTCCCATAAATATTCCAATTTTCTTGATCAGGTTGTCATTCTTCTCCACCAATACTTTAATTTCTTCTTCATAATCTTCACATGTAGACTTGAGTTCTTCCTCCAGTTCCTTGATTCTAGTCTTAGCCTTCTTCAGATCTATCATGTCGGTGCCCATCTGGTTCTCCTGTCGTCGAAGGTGCTGGTTTAGCTCCTGGATAAAGGCTGCGATTGATCTATCTTTCCTGGTCTGATCATCTCCCAGTGTTCATCTCAGCGCCCACAAATCTGGTAGATAGTATCCTTGAGATCCTTGCGGTAGACTTCTCCAATGCGTCCCATGGCGATGTGAGCTGCCATGCTCTTTCCTAGACTCCAAGTTGGTGCATCAAAAGAAAACTCTATGGGCTCAGTGACTGGCATGAACGTCCTTCCTGGAACTTGAACTTGAATCATCCAGCGCTCTTCTTCAGGTAAAGTGGCGTTGTAGGTTCCCGGTGAAGCTTGGTACTCCTATGTTCAGGTCTAGTGACTTCCTTCAAGTGACGTCCAAAGGGTGTATCTTCATCCGGTTGCGTGAACTTGTTCCTTGCATCCTGCCATCCTAAAGAGTAGAAAAGATAGAGGTCAGAAGAGAAGAGAGTGAATAGTGATCTAGGTCTTTTAGCTTAGTGGTCGTGTCCTACAGTCAGCGTGTGCTCTGATACCATCTCTGTAGCGACCAGACCTCAAACAGTCTGATCTCTGTGCTCCGGTGTCATCCCTGGATCAATAATGCTGACACCACACAGTACTCGGAGGATTTATAGCAGAGTAGCAATCACACACTTATTACATCGAGTGTCTCAAAAGAGAACTTATTACAATAAATATGGCTTAAGGCCATCTAATAACGATAACAGCGGAAGGCTTGGAAGATAAGTGAGTCCATCAACTCCAACGGCATCACTGAGTATAGAACCACGACCTAAACTCCTTAATCGTCGTCTGAAAAGTCTGCAACATTAACGTTGCAGCCCGAAACGGGTCAGCACATGGAATATGCTGGCAAGTAACACATAGAGAGTAATGGAATGAAAGCTATACTATATGCATATTTGGCTGGTGGAAAGCTCTATGGTTACAGTTTTGCGTAAAGCCATTTTTTCCCTACTCTCAAAGGAATAAATTTTATTTAACTATCATGGTAGTTGTTAAACATTGAGAATGGTTGACAGCATTCTCAATCCCAATTAAGCATCATCATTAAACAAAACCCAACACAATTTTAGAGTAACATGTTGAGATTCACATGATAATCCATTCACATGATAATCCAGGTACTAGATACTCAAGATGTCCATAACCGGGGACACGACTAACCATGATTGGTTTATACACTCTGCAGAGGTTTGCGCACTTTCCCCCACAAGACTCGATCTCCTCCATTGGGATTCTTGCACTACATGGTGTTTGAGAAACGGATGACCGAGACATAGTCTTTCAGAAGCGCTAGCACCTTACGATCGGGTAGACTGTTACACATACTTTCCCCTACATCTGCTAGTCTACCACCATAAGAGTTCGCACCACTTAATCAACTATGCTAGAGCCCATAGTAGCTTGTGGCTGCACACGGAAGTTTCTAGCATGAATAATCTTATGATCCCTTTTGGCCTGGGTGGTGGTCCAAAAGAAAACAGGCAATCGCTGGGATACCCAGGTGCCTCAATCCACCCAGATGTGTGTTTAGGTTGCCACCTTAAATAAACCATTAATTAACAATCTCACATCTGTCATGGATACACTAACCCAATCCACGTCTACTAGCATAGCATGGCATAATAAGCAAACGTAGAAGTAACTCCCAAAGGTTTGATAATAAACAAGTAATAGGTACTACCTCAACTACTTCCCAAACCCACAATTTAATTAGATCCTAAACAATGCAATGTGTGAGGATTGATCTAATGCAATAAAACTGGGTAGTAGGAGATATGATCAAAGTGTTACTTGCCTTGCTGATGATCCGCAAAACCTAGCGATTCGAAGTAGGAACATCACACTCCGGGCACTCTATCGCAAACAAACAAGCATACAATAAGTACTCAAGTAATGCACAGGTAAAACTCAAATAAGAGATCTAACCAGAAAGTTCAACTTAAGAACTCCGGTTGGCAAAAGAAATCAAATCGAACGAAACAACGAAAGACAAACGACAAAAGAAATAGGCTTTGATTACTATTCTGGATCTAGGGCAATTTTTACAATGGTAAAAACTTGTTTGAGTTGATTAAACGGAAAGGGGGTTTCGAGACGAAACTCCAGGCGCTTGAATCGCCTGATTCTGGTAAACGAGCGAAAAGTTAGACTAAAACGAAGATCGGATCAGGAATCGCGATCAGAAAAATCGTGGAGTTAATCCGAGAAAAAGAAAAATGACGAACAGATTAATGAATGAATGTTCGTTATCTGGATTTAAACGATGAACGCGTTCGTTAAAATGAACGAACGAGCGAACGCTCGCTAAATAACTAAACTAAAAAAACCGATCTATCTAAAAAACGCATCTAAAAAAACAAACGAAAAACCGGACAGAGAACCAAATGGTTTTCTTGAGGAAAACCGCCGGCGGGGTCGGCGGCGGCGGCTCCGACGGCGGGGCGGCGGCGGCTCGGCGGCGCGGCGGTGCGGCGGCTCGACGGCGCGGCACGCGAGGCGGTGACGGCGGCGTCAGGGGCGGGGCGGCACTAGGGTTTGGGGCGGCTCGGGCTGGGCTCCTCCGGTTTATAAAGCCGGCCGGGCCGAGAGTCTAGGTCGGACACGGCCCAGCAAGGCGGTTCAGACTTTTTTTAAATAATTACGCTCAAAAAAACCAAAAGGAATACTAAACGGACTCCAAAAATCCCGAAATAAAATTTCCCGGGCTTCTAAAATCAAGCCGCACAGGATGAACATTTATTTGGGGCCTAAATGCAATTTTGAAAAACGCGCATTTTTCCCTAATACAAATAAAATAGCAAATAAAACCAAAATAAAATCTAATTTATTTTTTATTAAATCCTCAATAATTCTTTATTTCAGGAAAGTCATTTTATTCCCTCTCTCATATTTTTATAATAGAAATAATTGAAGATAAAATAAATAAAATCAAATGATCCTATTTTCAAAATTTGAGAAAACTCAAATATGAAAATAACGAAATCCCCAACTCTCCCCAAGGGTCCTTAAGTTGCGTAGAATTTCTAGGATCAACCAGAATGTAATAAAATATGATATGCAATGATGATCTGGTGTATAACATTCCAAATTGAAAATTTGGGATGTTACACAAACACACTCCACGGCTAGCCTAATCCACGGGTATCGTCCATACTAACATCAGCCCTGGCGGAGTTTTTGTTTAATTATTTGCAATTTTTTTATTTTGGGACTAGGAATCCCTATTACCGCCCCTCTTATGCAAGGACGAGTAAATACACACTCATCATGAGCATAACCCGCTTACCATGGAAGATACCGACTACCCCCTGTCATTCTATGAACAATCCAGGCACACAAAAACATAAGTTTATTTGAAGTTTTTAGAGGTGGCACATGCAAATTTACTTAGAAAGGCAGGGTAATACTGCATATAGGTAGGTATGGTGAACTTGGAATAACTTTGGTTTAAGGATTTTGATGCACAAGCAGTATTCCCGCTTAGTACATGCGAAGGCTAGAAATAGGTTGAGAAGCGGTCAGCTAGAGAGCGGAAATGGTCATGAACATGCGTTATGCATAATTAACATTGAATACTAGCATGAGTAGGATATGAACACCATGAACATAAATATCATAGAGGCTATGTTGGTTCTGAGTCAACTACATGCATGAACATAAGCCTAGTCAAGCCACTTGAAACATTCAGAGCAGGATACCATATCATCATACTACATCACAATCATTTTAATGCATGTTGACATCCAAGATAAATCATTATCCACTCCTAGCTACTTAGGCATGGCATGAGAAACTATAACCAGTACTTGTCGTTGCAAACATGTTTGATCATAATATGCTGAATCATGGATACTAGGTTGAACATATTTACAAAAACAGAACAAGTTGAGTTCATACCCGTTTCTCTCTGCCACGGCTAGTTCATCAAATATCGTCATTATTGCCTTTCACTTGCACGACCGAATGATATGTAAATAATAATAGTGCAAGAGTGCCGTGGACTAAGCTGGAATCTGCAAATATTTTATTCAAAAGGAGAAGACAAGGTAATATGGGCTCTTTGTTAGATCAATAGCAATGCATATGAGAGCCACTCAACATTTTCATCGTGGTCTTCTCCTTGGTATGACTCAATACAAAGAAAAGAATTTCAGAGAAACACACTGAAATATTTTTGGAGTTTTTGGTTTTTCTCGAGGAAAGCAAATTAAAGAAGGGAAAACAAAAAAAGAGAAAAACTATTTGCACGGGAAAGCTCCCAACAAGCAAAAGAAGAACATGGAAATCTTTTTGGGTTTTCTTTTTAATACTACAACTAACTAAACTAGAAAGAAAAATCGAAAAGAAGCAAGAACTATTTTTGGGTTTTCTCAAAGTTTTTCAAACACATAAGAAGAAAGTGAGAAATAAATCTAGCATGGCTAATACAATGAAAATGTGTGAACACCGACAACTGGAATTAAATGTGTGAACATGAATGTAATTTTTGGGGAATGTAGTAATTTCAAAAAATTTCCTACGCACACACAAGATCATGGTGATGCATAGCAACGAGAGGGGAGAGTGTGATCTACGTACGCTTGTAGACCGACAGCGGAAGCGTTAGCACAACGCGGTTGATGTAGTCGTACGTCTTCACGGCCCGACCGATCAAGCACCGAAACTATGACACCTCCGAGTTTTAGCACACGTTCAGCTCGATGACGATCCCCGGACTCCGATCCAGCAAAGTGTCGGGGAAGAGTTCCGTCAGCACAACGGCGTGGTGATGATCTTGATGTTCTACCGTCGCAGGGCTTCGCCTAAGCACCGCTACAATATTATCGAGGATTATGGTGGAAGGGGGCACCGCACGCGGCTAAGAATATGATCATGTGGATCAACCTGTGCCTGTGGGGTGCCCCCTGCCACCGTATATAAAGGAGCAAGGGGGAGGCGGGCCGGCCCTTGTGGGCGCGCCAAGGAGGAGTAGGATTCCTACTCCTAGTTGGAGTAGGTTTTCACCTTTCCTAGTCCAACTAGGAGAAGGGGGGAAAGGGGGGAAGAGGGGAAGGAAGGAGAGAGGGGCCGCGCCCCAAATCCCTTGTCCAATTCGGACTGGGCTTGGGAGGGGCGCACGCCACCTCCTGGTCCTTCCCACTAAGGCCCATTAAGGCCCATTGCTTGTTCCTCGTATTCCCGTAACTCCCCGGTACCTTCGAAAATACCCGAATCACTCGGAACCTTTCCGATGTCCGAATATAGTCGTCCAATATATCAATATTTACGTCTCGACCATTTCGAGACTCCTCGTCATGTCCCCGATCTCATCCGGGACTCTGAACTCCTTCGGTACATCAAAACTCATAAACTCATAATATAACTGTCATCGAAACCTTAAGCGTGCGGACCCTACGGGTTCGAGAACAATGTAGACATGACCGAGACACGTCTCCGGTCAATAACCAATAGCGGAACCTGGATGCTCATATTGGCTCCTACATATTCTACGAAGATCTTTATCGGTCAGACCGCATAACAACATACGTTGTTCCCTTTGTCATCTGTATGTTACTTGCCCGAGATTCGATCGTCGGTATCTCAATACCTAGTTCAATCTCGTTACCGGCAAGTCTCTTTACTCGTTCCGTAATACATCATCTCGCAACTAACTCATTAGTTGCAATGCTTGCAAGGCTTAGGTGATGTGCATTACCGAGAGGGCCCAGAGATACGTCTCCGACAATCGGAATGACAAATCCTAATCTCGAAATACGCCAACCCAACATGTACCTTTGGAGACACCTGTAGAGCTCCTTTATAATCACCTAGTTACGTTGTGACGTTTGGTAGCACACAAAGTGTTCCTCCGGTAAACGGGAGTTGCATAATCTCATAGTCATAGGAACATGTATAAGTCATGAAGAAAGCAATAACAACATACTAAACGATCGAGTGCTAAGCTAATGGAATGGGTCAAGTCAATCACATCATTCTCCTAATGATGTGATCCCGTTAATCAAATAACAACTCTTTGTCTATGGTTAGGAAACATAACCATCTTTGATTAACGAGCTAGTCAAGTAGAGGCATACTAGGGACACTCTGTTTGTCTATGTATTCACACATGTATTATGTTTCCGGTTAATACAATTCTAGCATGAATAATAAACATTTATCATGAAATAAGGAAATAAATAATAACTTTATTATTGCCTCTAGGGCATATTTCCTTCAGTCTCCCACTTGCACTAGAGTCAATAATCTAGTTCACATCGCCATGTGATCTAACATCAATAGTTCACATCTTTATGTGGTTAACACCCATAGTTCACATCGATATGTGACCAACACCCAAAGGGTTTACTAGAGTCAGTAATCTAGTTCACATTGCTATGTGATTAACACCCAAAGAGTACTAAGGTGTGATCATGTTTTGCCTGTGAGAGAAGTTTAGTCAACGGTCTGCCATATTCAGATCCGTAAGTATTTTGCAATTTTCTATGTCGACAATGCTCTGCACGGAGCTACTTTAGTTAATTGCTCCCACTTTCAATATGTATCCAGATGAAGACTAAGAGTCATCCGGATCAGTGCCAAAACTTGTATCGACGTAACCCTTTTACGACGAACCTTTTGTCACCTCCATAATCGAGAAACATATCCTTATTCCACCAAGGATAATTTTGACCGCTGTCCAGTGATCTACTCCTAGATCACTATTGTACTCCCTTGCCAAAATTAGTGTAGGGTATACAATAGGTCTGGTACACAGCATGGCATACTTTATAGAACCTATGGCCAAGGCATAGGGAATGATTTTCATTCTCATTCTATTTTCTGCCGTGGTCGGGCTTTTAGTCTTACTCAACTTCACACCTTGTAACACAGGCAAGAATTCTTTCTTTGACTGTTCCATTTTGAACTACTTCAAAATCTTGTCAAGGTATGTACTCATTGAAAAAACTTATCAAGCGTCTTGATCTATCTCTATAGATCTTGACGCTCAATATGTAAGCAGCTTCACCGAGGTCTTTCTTTGAAAAACTTCTTTCAAAACACTCCTTTATGCTTTGTAGAATAATTCTACATTATTTCCGATCAATAATATGTCATTCACATATACTTATCAGAAATGCTGTAGTGCTCCCACTCACTTTCTTGTAAATACAGGCTTCACCGCAAGTCTGTATAAAACTATATGCTTTGATCAACTTATCAAAACGTATATTCCAACTCCGAGATGCTTGCACCAGTCCATAGATGGATCGCTGGAGCTTGCATATTTTGTTAGCACCTTTAGGATTGACAAAACCTTCTGATTGCATCATATACAACTCTTCTTTAAATCCATCAAGGAATGTAGTTTTGTTTATCCATTTGCCAGATTTCATAAAAATGCGGCAATTGCTAACATGATTTGGACAGACTTAAGCATCGCTACGAGTGAGAAAATTTCATCGTAGTCAACACCTTGAACTTTGTCAAAAACCTTTTTCGACAAGTCTAGCTTTGTAGATAGTAATACTACTATCAGCGTCCGTCTTCCTCTTGAAGATCCATTTATTTTCTATGGCTTGCCGATCATCGGACAAATCCATCAAAGTCCATACTTTGTTCTCATACATGGATCATATCTCAGATTTCATGGCCTCAAACCATTTCGCGGAATCTGGGCTCATCATTGATTCCTCATAGTTCGCAAGTTCGTCATGGTCTAGTAACATGACTTCCAGAACAGGATTACCGTACCACTCTGGTGCGGATCTCACTCTGGTTTACCTACGAGATTCAGTAGTAACTTGATCTGAAGTTACATGATCATCATCATTAGCTTCCTCACTAATTGGTGTAGTAGTCACAAGAACAGATTTCTGTGATGAACTACTTTCCAATAAGGGAGAAGGTACAGTTACCTCGTCAAGTTCTACTTTCCTCCCACTCACTTCTTTCGAGAGAAACTCCTTCTCTAGAAAGTTTCCGAATTTACCAACAAAAGTCTTGCCTTCGGATCTGTGATAGAAGGTGTATCCAATAGTTTCCTTTGGATATCCTATGAAGACACATTTCTCCGATTTGGGTTCGAGCTTATCAGGTTGAAGTTTTTTTCACATAAGCATCGCAACCTCAAACTTTAAGGAACGACAGCTTAGGTTTCTTGTCAAACCATAGTTCATACGATGTCGTCTCAACGGATTTAGATGGTGCCCTATTTAACGTGAATGCAACTGTCTCTAATGCATAATCCCAAAACGATAGTGGTAGATTGGTAAGAGACATCATAGTTCGCACCATATCTAATGAAGTACGGTTATGACGTTCGGACACACCATTATGCTGTGGTGTTCCAGGTGGCGTGAGTAGTGAAACTATTTCACATTGTTTTTAACTGAAGGCCAAACTCGTAACTCAAATATTTTACTTCTGCGATCATATCGTAGAAACTTTTTATTTTTGTTACGATGATTCTCCACTTCACTCTGAAATTCTTTGAACTTTTCAAATGTTTCAGAGTTGTGTTTCATCAAGTAGATATACCCATATCTGCTCAAATCATCTATGAAGGTCAGAAAATAACGATACCTGCCACGAGCCTCAACACTCATCGGATCACATACATCAGTATGTATTATTTCCAATAAGTCAGTTGCTCGCTCCATTGTTCTGGAGAACGGAGTCTTAGTCATCTTGCCCATAAGGCATGGTTCGCAAGCATCAAGTGATTCATAATCAAGTGATTCCAAAATCCCATCAGCATGGAGTTTCTTCATGCGCTTTACACCAATATGACCTAAACGGCAGTGCCACAAATAAGTTGCACTATCATTATTAACTTTGCATCTTTTGTCTTCAATATTATGAATATGTGTATCACTACGATCGAGATCCAATGAACCATTTTCATTGGGTGTGTAACCATATAAGGTTTTATTCATGTAAACAGAACAACAATTATTCTCTAACTTAAATGAATAACCGTATTGCAATAAACATGATCAAATCATATTCATGCTCAACGCAAACACCAAATAACACTTATTTAGGTTCAACACTAATCCCGAAAGTATAGGGAGTGTGCGATGATGATCATATCAATCTTGGAACTACTTCCAACACACATCGTCACTTCACCCTTAACTAGTTTCTGTTCATTCTGCAACTCCCGTTTCGAGTTACTACTCTTAGAAACTGAACCAGTATCAAATACCGAGGGGTTGCTATAAACACTAGTAAAATACACATCAATAATCTGTATATCAAATATACCTTTGTTCACTTTGCCATCCTTCTTATCCGCCAAATACTTGGGGCAGTTCCGCTTCTAGTGACCAGTCCCTTTGCAGTAGAAGCACTTAGTCTCAGGCTTAGGACCAGACTTGGGCTTCTTCACTTGAGCAGCAACTTGCTTGCCGTTCTTCTTGAAGTTCCCCTTCTTCCCTTTGCCCTTTCATTGAAACTAGTGGTCTTGTCTACCATCAACACTTGATGCTCTTTCTTGATTTCTACCTTCATCGATTTCATCATCATGAAAAGCTCGGGAGTCGTTTTCGTCATCCCTTGCATACTATAGTTCATCACGAAGTTCTACTAACTTGGTGATGGTGACTAGAGAATTCTTTCAATCACTATCTTATCTGGAAGATTAAATCCCACTTGATTCAAGCAATTGTAGTACCCAGACAATCTGAGCACATGCTGACTAGTTGAGCGATTCTCCTCCATCTTTTGGCTATAGAACTTGTTGGAGACTTCATATCTCTCAACTCGGGTATTTGCTTGAAATATTAACTTCAACTCCTGGAACATCTCATATGGTCCATGACGTTCAAAACGTTTTTTGAAGTCCCGATTCTAAGCCGTTAAGCATGGTGCACTAAACTATTAAGTAGTCATCATATTGAGCTAGCCAAACATTCATAACGTCTGCATCTGCTCCTGCAATAGGTCTGTCACCTAGCGGTGCATCAAGGACATAATTTTCTGTGCAGCAATGAGGATAAACCGCAGATCACGGATCCAATCCGCATCATTGCTACTAACGTCTTTCAACACAATTTTCTCTAGGAACATATCAAAATAAACACAGGGAAGCAACAATGCGAGCTATTGATCTACAACATGATTTGCAAAATACTACCAGGACTAAGTTCATGATAAATTTAAGTTCAATTAATAATATTACTTAAGAACTCCCACTTAGATAGACATCCCTCTAATCCTCTAAGTGATCATGTGATCCAAATCAACTAAACCATGTCCGATCATCACGTGAGATGGAGTAGTTTCATTGGTGAACATCACTATGTTGATCATATCTACTATATGATTCATGCTCGACCTTTCGGTCTCCGTGTTACGAGGCCATATCTGTATATGCTTGGCTCGTCAAGTATAACCTGAGTATTCCGCGTGTGCAACTGTTTTGCACCCGTTGTATTTGAACATAGAGCCTATCACACCCGATCATCACGTGGTGTCTCAGCATGAAGAACTTTCGCAACGGTGCATACTCAGGAAGAACACTTCTTGATAATTAGTGAGAGATCATCTTATAATGCTACAGTCAATCAAAGCAAGATAAGATGCATAAAAGATAAACATCACATGCAATCAATATAAGTGATATGATATGGCCATCATCATCTTGTGCTTGTGATCTCCATCTTCGAAGCACCGTCGTGATCACCAACGACACCTTGATCACCATCGTAGCATCGTTGTCGTCTCGCCAATCTTATGCTTCCACGACTATCGCTACCTCTTAGTGATAAAGTAAAGCATTACAGCGTGATTGCATTGCATACAATAAAGCGACAACCATATGGCTCCTGCCAGTTGCCGATAACTTGGTTACAAAACATGATCATCTCATACAATAAAATTTAGCATCATGTCTTGACCATATCACATCACAACATACCCTGCAAAACAAGTTAGACGTCCTCTACTTTGTTGTTGCAAGTTTTACGTGGCTGCTACGGGTTTAAGCAAGAACCAATCTTACCTACGCATCAAAACCACAACGATAGTTTGTCAAGTTGGTGCTGTTTTAAACTTCGCAAGGACCGGGCGTAGCCACACTCGGTTCAACTAAAGTTGGAGAAACTGTCACCCGCTAGCCACCTTTGTGCAAAGCACGTCGGGATAACCGGTCTCGCGTAAGCGTACGCGTAATGTCGGTCCGGGCTGCTTCGTCCAACAATACCGCCGAACCAAAGTATGACATGCTGGTAAGCAGTATGACTTATATCGCCCACAACTCACTTGTGTTCTACTCGTGTATATAACATCAACACATAAAACCTAGGCTCGGATGCCACTGTTGGGGAACGTAGTAATTTCAAAAAAATTCCTACACACACACGAGATCATGGTGATGCATAGCAACGAGAGGGGAGAGTGTGATCTACGTACGCTTGTAGACCGACAGCGGAAGCGTTAGCACAACGCGGTTGATGTAGTCGTACGTCTTCACGGCCCGACCGATCAAGCACCGAAACTACGGCACCTCCGAGTTTTAGCACACGTTCAGCTCGATGACGATCCCCGGACTCCGATCCAGCAAAGTGTCGGGGAAGAGTCCCATCAGCACAACAGCGTGGTGACAATCTTGATGTTCTACCGTCGCAGGGCTTCGCCTAAGCACCGCTACAATATTATCGAGGATTATGGTGGAAGGGGGCACCGCACGCGGCTAAGAATATGATCATGTGGATCAACTTGTGTCTGTGGGGTGCCCCCTGCCACCGTATATAAAGGAGCAAGGGGGAGGCGGGCCGGCCCTTGTGGGCGCGCCAAGGAGGAGTAGGATTCCTACTCCTAGTTGGAGTAGGTTTTCACCTTTCCTAGTCCAACTAGGAGAAGGGGGGAAAGGGGGGAAGAGGGGAAGGAAGGAGAGAGGGGCCGCGCCCCAAATCCCTTGTCCAATTCGGACTGGGCTTGGGAGGGGCGCACGCCACCTCCTGGTCCTTCCCACTAAGGCCCATTAAGGCCCATTGCTTCTTCCTCGTATTCCCGTAACTCCCCGGTACCTTCGAAAATACCCGAATCACTCGGAACCTTTCCGATGTCCGAATATAGTCGTCCAATATATCGATCTTTACGTCTCGATCATTTCGAGACTCCTCGTCATGTCCCCGATCTCATCCGAGACTCCGAACTCCTTCGGTACATCAAAACTCATAAACTCATAATATAACTGTCATCGAAACCTTAAGCGTGCGGACCCTACGGGTTGAGAACAATGTAGACATGACCGAGACATGTCTCCGGTCAATAACCAATAGCGGAACCTGGATGCTCATATTGGCTCCTACATATTCTACGAAGATCTTTATCGGTCAGACCGCATAACAACATACATTGTTCCCTTTGTCATCGGTATGTTACTTGCCCGAGATTCGATCGTCGGTATCTCAATACCTAGTTCAATCTCGTTACCGGCAAGTCTCTTTACTCGTTCTGTAATACATCATCTTGCAACTAACTCATTAGTTGCAATGCTTGCAAGGCTTAGGTGATGTGCATTACCGAGAGGGCCCAGAGTTACCTCTCCGACAATCGGAGTGACAAATCCTAATCTCGAAATACGCCAACCCAACATGTACCTTTGGAGACACCTGTAGAGCTCCTTTATAATCACCCAGTTACATTGTGACGTTTGGTAGCACACAAAGTGTTCCTCCGGTAAACGGGAGTTGCATAATCTCATAGTCATAGGAACATGTATAAGTCATGAAGAAAGCAATAACAACATACTAAACGATCGAGTGCTAAGCTAACGGAATGGGTCAAGTCAATCACATCATTCTCCTAATGATGTGATCCCGTTAATCAAATAACAACTCTTTGTCTATGGTTAGGAAACATAACCATCTTTGATTAACAAGCTAGTCAAGTAGAGGCATACTAGTGACACTCTGTTTGTCTATGTATTCACACATGTATTATGTTTTTGGTTAATACAATTCTAGCATGAATAATAAACATTTATCATGAAATAAGGAAATAAATAATAACTTTATTATTGCCTCTAGGGCATATTTCCTTCAGTAATGTCCGTGGAATACCAACAAGCTTAGGCTTTTGGCCTAGCTTGGTAATCACCATCCACGACCCGCATAATAGTCAGAGTGCTAGCTCACGGAGGCTCTTAGTGCAACCTCCTCAGCTCGCCGAGCAGCCACGACCTCCGCGTTGTGCGCGTGGGCCTTGCTCTCAAGAACATAATATCTTCCTTTGCTATGATAATCAAAGAGAGCAAGCGCAGGCAAAACAACAGCCACAATAGGTTTTTTTATTGAACATCAAGTTATAAGTATAATTAGTGATTGTGCCCGTAAGGAACTTATGTCGTTTCGTGGCATCAAAGTCTAAATACTGAGTAGGTAATATGGGGTCATAAGGCAGAGGTGTAACACCAACCTCTTTAGCTAAACGAGAAGCATAAATCTGACCATAAAAATAACCATACCGGCGTTTGTTGCAATCTACGTGCAACAATGGCTCCCACTCTTAATACCTGTAAGAGCAGTGTGTAAGAGGCTCAAGTTAGGAGCACATAGTGTGCTACAATCTTGCTTGCCTATGATGCATTTTCCATTAAAGAGTGCGAAGTAGTGAATTGATGGGAAATGAATACTTTTTATTCTACCTTGTGTCACTACTCTACCCTCACCATAGCAAAGGCTAGTAAAAAATGACTCATATTCAGATCTTGGTGTCTCGTCTAGCGAACCCCAATACGGAATTTTGCAAGCTTCATAGAATGCACTTAGAGGCACGGTAAAAGGGCACTACTGTAGGATGCTGCTAACGCGACACTACGTTCAGAGACCCTTCGACAAAAATGTGTGCGATGCAGTAATCGCAAATGGTGGTGTAAAAAACCGTCAAAAAAGGCGCAAAACGTTTGCGATGACGGATGCATCAAACACGGTTCAGATTTTAGTTGCGTGTGCGATTCAGGGCATACAATTCAGTTCAATTAACCGTTTTCGATGAGGAGGAACAAAAGAAACGGGCAGCTAGATGAAGGTGTGTGTGATGTACAGCATACGGTTCACTCAGATGAAGTGTTTGTGATTAGGCAACACAAAAGAAATGGTCAGCCAGATCAAGGTGTGTGCGATGTACAACATACAGTTCACTCGGATAAACTGTATGTGATTAGGCAACACAAAATAAACGGTCAGCCAGATCAAGGTGTGTGCGATGTACGACATGCGGTTCACCCGGATGAACTGTTTCGTTGAGACAAGAGAACATAAACAGTTCAATATAACAAATACCATAAATATTGCAAGGTTCAAATTCAAAGATTACAACGCCCAAATTCAAACATTGCGAGCTGCGTCATTTTTGAAAAGGGATCAGCCGCTGACAAGTCATGTATGGGTTTGACAGAATAACTTCCAATTGCTTTGCCATATGCTCTACCAATACGAAGTTTGGCATTTTTTGAGGCACTTCCATTCCACAGTACCAGCCGGCTTTGATAATCATACCATTGATCTTTCCTAATTAAATGCGTGTTCAACCTCAGTACCCTCAACACCTTTGCTCTGCCAAGAAAGAACCTGGCGAGTGTAATCTCCGGTAGGGTCCCTCGGTAGGAGTTCAAAGTAATATTTGAGAGATGCAGATCCAGGCATTCGATGTGATTGTCGTTATAAACATCATCCGCCTTCGGGCCTAATATGCACTACAAAAGAAGAGAACGTGTTAGTGCCTACATGCAGTTTTGAACACTGCTACACGCCCATTTGGTTTGCAGGATTTGTAAAATGCACCAACGTGCCATCTTTGATCTGGCATGATTAACATGGGCATTTGATTACAATCTACTCCCTCCGTCCCATAATGTAAGACATTTTTTGACACCACACTAGTGTTAAAAATGTCTTACATTATGGGACGGAGGGAGTAGAAACATGTAGCCTTCTTCACAAGAGGTTGGATTGGATGAAAAATTCCCTAAGAAAACTAGTACAGATGAATCCAAAGTAGAAATGCTTATGGACGACTGTAACCATATGAATGAAGCAACCAATATGGGGTGGGGGTGTATGTCCTAAAATCCTCCAAAATTCCTTCAGAAATCGTAGTACATTGTCATTGTAAACTTGGGAAAAGGTGCAAAAAATTGAACTCCCTTATGGTTAACATTCAACAGGAAAGGAACATCACCTCGATATATAGCTTCTTCAGGCACGGAAAGCATCTAAGGCAACTGACAACTTGGTCCAGGTTGGGGCCGACAGATTCTAGTGCCAAGACCTTCACTGTGCCTAGAGTCGGGGTGAAGCTTCGCTGGATGATAGACGAACATACATATTCAAAACTAGAAATAACATTGATATCAAGAAGGAGAGGTATATAAGGCGACTGTTGTACCTGAAAGTTGAAGTATTTGACAGACGAGTAGCCCACCACTTTCAATTTCGGCGCAGAAATGACATTGATTCTTGTTGGACCTTGTTGACCAACTACAAGTAATCTCTCAAGTGAAGGTGTGTCGTGGATGACCATATTGTGGTCCACCTTTTGTGATCTCTCGTTGCAGCACCAGCAACACACATAAATAGTCCAGAGAGACCTGGAGGTGATGTGCAAGGTACTCAACCAATTCATCGCCTGAAGATGAAGGAACTCGAGTGCAGTACAACCACGGAGCAGGCACTCCATGTCATCCTTTGGGATGCGGACGGCGACAAGCTCGAGGTGCTTTAGTCATGGTAGAAAAAGAGCGGGTGCGTCATTAAGGGGGGATGGCAGTTCATGAACTTGGCGAGGCGCAGCGTGGGCGCGAAGCGGAGCGCGGATGTTGGCAGCAAGCGCATATGCCCATCATTATAACTTAGCTTCTCGAGCTGATCTATGGCGCAGGATCGGAACCACTCGTCAAGCTTGGCTCGGTCCTTGACATTGGAACAGAACGTGCCCGTGACAAGGCCTTTGATTGGGCCATCATGACTGCCGAGGATCTGGGATAACGCATCCAAGCTTTGGCGATAGCCATGGCAGAGCTTGTGGGCGTCGAGGAGGTCGACAGGGGTGCAGAGCCATAGGGTGCGCCACCGCCGGGAAAGGGCGGCTGTCCTCGTCCGATATTTGATTGGGAGGAGGGATATGATGACTATAAACATATCATCGGGGAGGTTGTAGATGAAGTCTAGGCCTGCTGGAGTCGCTTGCGGTTCTCTCTCGACCCACCTCCGCTTGTTGGCAGCCTCATTCTCCACCTTGTCGGCGGGGACAGAAACCTCTGTCTCCATATTCATGCCGTGCTCCGATGTTTTAGCAGCCCCAGCATCGCCACTCCCTTCGATGGGGCGCTTCGGCAGCATCCTCGTACACTAACGGCTTTGAGGACTCAGAGCGGCATTGAGGATGCGGGCGGAGAGAGAGGAATTGTGTGTGTGGCGAGGATGGAGGGGGGGGTGCGGCCGCTCGGTGGTGCCATTAATATAGACCAGTGGGAGCGAGGAGGGCAGCGGTCCAAGGCTGTCTCGCTTCCCGGTGAGAACAACTGCTTAATCTCTAGTATGAATGAAATCTATGCTTAATTACTGAATTTTAGTTGCAAAAAATAGATAGTGCTATTGATTTTTAGCTGCATATTTTGACAAATCGCAATATATCTTGGCTTAGCGCTGAAGTGTGGCTTTAATTTGCATACCGTAATCTGAACCGTTTGCGTTGAAGAGATGCAAAGATCCTGCGTTGAACAGCTTGTACGCTTCCCGGTGAGCCTGCGCACCGGATTGCGCTCGCAGCCTCTCGTTCAGTCAAGCAGCTGTCCACACGACACCTCCTATAGCCATTAAAACCAAGACACATGGCGTCACATGAATGGTTAACCGAACACACACGGTTTGAATTATACAAACGTTTGACATATTAAAGTGGCAGCTATTTTTTTCAAAATGCCTTTGTTGGCTGTCATTATTTGAGTGTGCCTTCTCTCAAAATGGACACGAAAAATACCACAGCATGTCAGGTGCCCTTCCATGATAGCATGCCAAGTTTCATGAATTTCAGACGAGTTTTAGATTTACTAGAATTTAAAAACAAAGTATCTCAACGTTTTGCCGGCAATCAACGGTGCCCTCGTGTTTGAAATTCATTCCCATTTCTTGCATGCACCCAAGGACACGGATTTGATTTTTCAACCAATTTATATGCACTGGAGCATGTGCATGTAGTTCAAATTTGAATTATGCACATAAATGCATTGAAAACTCACTTAAGGCATAAAAATGTCCAAACGAACCCCGAAAATCACAAAAAATAACACAACACTCCTGTTGTTCTATGTTGACACGAGAAATTTTTTGAAATCAATAAGAGGCAATGGATATCGTTTCGTCCCCAAAGGTGGGGCGTTCCCTACCGAAACCATCATGCTTGTTGTGAGAAGCTCTGGTTTGTGAGAAGCATATACCCAAACCTGCCCCAAATGGGACAAATTTTTTACCATGACATGTTGATGCCGCTCCATGATAGCATGCCAAGTTTCATGAATTTCAGATGAGTTTTGGATTTACTAGAATTTAAAAACCAGGCATCTCAATGTTTTGTCGGCAATCAATGGTGCCCTGGTGTTTAAAATTCATTCCCATTTCTTACATGGGACCTAAGCATGCACCCAAGGACACATATTTGATTTTTCAACCAATTTATATGCACTGGAGCATGTGCATGTAGTTCGAATTTGAATTATGCACATAAATGCATTGAAAACTCACTTAATGCATAAAAATGTCCAAACAAACCCCGAAAAATCATGAAAATAACACAACACTCCTGTTGTACTATGTTGACATGAGAATTTTTTTGAAAGCAATAAGAGGAAATGGATATCGTTTCGTCCCCAAAGGTGGGGCGTTCCCTACCGAAATCATCGTGCTTGTTGTGAGAAGCTCTGGTTTGTGAGAAGCATATACCCAAACCTGCCCCAAATGGGACAGAAAATTTACCACGGCATGTTGATGTCGCTCCATGATAGCATGCCAAGTTTCATGAATTTCAGACGAGTTTTGGATTTACTAAAATTTAAAAACCAGGCATCTCAATGTTTGTGGCTAAGTGATGGTGGCAGGGTGTTTGAAATTCATTCCCATTTCTTGCATGGGACCTAAGCATGCAACCAAGGACACATATTTGATTTTTCAACCAGTTTATGTGCACTAGAGCATGTGCATGTAGTCAAATTTGAATTATGCGCATAAAATGCCTAGGAAACCCAGTTAATATATAAAAATGTCCAAACGAACCCTAAATAATTCCAATTTTTTTGGCGACACACCTATAGTTGCATGTTCACTGCAGATAAAAGTTCTAACAATTCAAACACCATCCTTTGTAGCTGTGACCCCATTACGTAATTCAAATCAAGACGATAAATCAAGTAGATCGCACACAGTTTATTATCACCAACCGTGTGAGATACAACACGAAATATCTTGGAGTACCGTACCGTGAGAAGGAGCGACGGCTACAGTCCACAGCCCACTCTAAATAAGGGACCGTGTCTGATGACACTTTGCGCGCCAGTTTTTTGGCTGAAGCGATTCCAAATTCTCGGCTTCCGCGGAAATATCTACCTCCACGCCCCCTCCCCTTACCAAAAGCCACATTTCCCCTGTTTGTGCCTTCCTTTCCAAGTTGAAACCTTCACCCTTGCTTGCAGCGCCACCGCCTCCTCACCGGCGACCCTCCTTCACGCTGCTCGGCCTCGCCTATCCAGGCACCCGACCCCCATCCTCCTCCTCCTTCCACATCCCACATGCCCCGACCGCTGGCGCGAGCTTGACACCTTCCACCCAAATCACCGACCCCTCCACCAAATAAGCGCCGACCTAAGCCATGGTGCATGCAGTATAGCCAGGACCTCAAGGAGCATTTGGCAGCGGAGAAGCAAATCGCGGCCGCATGCGCGGATGAGGTCGCGATGGCTGCCATTCGTGCCGACCCCCAGATCTTGGAGGAGCACCTCGCCGTCGAGGCCACCATTGACGCCTCGCGTGCCGACGCTGCGACGCGGTTGGCTGCTTTAAATGACAGTTCATGGTGTTTTCTCGAGGCCACCATTGGTGCATTCGACGAAGACTACGAGGTGTTTTCTCAGCGTGCACGTGCTTACCTCATCTCGAGAGCCAGCAGGTTGGTGCCCGGAGCGGCTCAGGCTACTCACCACTACAACGAGGGCACCCATGATGTGGAGGCCTCGCCCTCTTCCATGTCCAAGGAGCCAATCGTCATCGATATCTATGACAATGAGGAGTAGCTTGTCTTATTAGCTCACTATAAGGACCCATGTTCAGTTTGCTAGCTACTGCCTTTCCTTAACAAATTCTAGTGAATTGTGCTATCTACTTTTACCATGCAATCTTCTGCTATAGTGTATATGTTCTATATGTCGTGCAATGTGGTGTTCAATTAACTGCTTGGTTCAATTCTGCAAATGTGATGTTCAATTCTTCAGGGTGCAATATTTCCAAGTTGTTAAGCATGCTTGGTTTGGTTAACTGTCTGATCTTATATTAGGAGTATGTTATATTGTTCAATTGGTGTTTAGTTAACTGCTTGGTTCATTTGTTGTGGCTTGGTTCATTTGTTGTGGTGTTTAGTTAACTTCTTGGTTCAATTCTGCAATGTGATGTTCAATTGTTGTGGCTGCATTCTGTTATTGTATACCATGTGAGGAATAAATCGAATTTGGCTGTACTAAATACATGAGAAACAAATACAATTGCTAGATTTCCAAGTTGTTAAGCATGCTTTGTTTGGTTAACTGTCTGATCTTCTATTAGGAGTATGTTATATTGTGCAATGTGGTGCTCAGTTAACGTTTGGTTCATTTGTTGTGGTGTTTAGTTAACTGCTTGGTTCAATTCTGCAATGCGATGTTCAATTGTTGTGGCTGCATTCTGTTATTGTATACCATGTGAGGAATAAATCGAATTTGGCTGCACTTAATACATGAGAAACATATACAAGTGCTATATTTCCTAGTCCTTAATCATGCTTGGTTTGGATAAATGGGTTTTCCATGTGGCTTGAATTAATCTAATGAATCTGCAATGTGCTTATTTTTCATCAACATATTTTACTCATAGCATGTGAACCCTTACTTAACCTGATGACTAACTACCTTATATGTGTTGCAGGGAAACAATGGGAAGCACTGAGGTTTACAAGATGGTACTAACTATTATACCTTGCCTTTTTTATTCCTTTGCCCCATTTCCAATATAGAGAAGATATTTATGCACATCCTTGTTTTCAGGGTTCACTGATGATTACCTCTCAAACCACCTCTGTGGTCAGGAGGCGAGGAAAGTTTTCATACAACACCCACGGTTCAATATTGAAGTGTTCTTGAAGAGGTCGAAGGATGGATGGTCAATCATCCATAGACACTGGCCTAAAGTTGCAAAGATCTTCAACATGAATGAAGGCTCAATATTCACCTTTCGCTTCAGCAGTTTTCCAGATGAGATGCATCTCTCTATGTACTGTCTATGATGCTAATTTTTAAAGGTTCTAGATGTTGCATGTGAAACTTGCTGCTGGTGCAGTTGTGTAATGGGGTAGCTGAGTGCTGCAGGTATATCATGTTGTACTCCGATGTATTTCAATTATGAAATCCTGCTTCCTTAATATGGAAATGGAATATATTATGTGCTTAATATGAATGTCAATTAGATTAGTAAATGGATTATTAATAATAGGACAATTAGCCCGCTAATTGGCCAATTAGTTTGCTAATTGGGTTTTCCTATTGCAAACGGTTAATGAGAAAACACCGTGGGTGATGACCTCAGGCAACGCACACAGTTTCTAGGAATAAACCGTGTGTGATCAATGAACAATCACACATGACATTCTCTTCAAAACTGTTTGCGTTACGCCACCTTGCGCAAATGTTTTCCTTGTAGTGACTGTGTGGGATGTATATATGAACGGAAACGTTTAGTGGTGACTGACTGTGTGGGATGTACTTACGTCCAAAAATGATTTCGCCTGTATAATTGTATTTTTTTGAGCACTACTGTATGTATTTCTGTATTTGAGTGCTCGCCGGTCGCACACGACCTCATTTTGCCGAGCGTGTGTGCTAGGAGGGCATATCCCCAATGGTTTCTGGGTCGTCTGGGAAGGACCCCCCTATCACCCACACTCACTTGGCGATGGTTCCAAATGCCGTCGCGGAAAGGGGTTAAAAACTGTTTTTTAGGACCGACGCGTACTAGTGGGGTGATCATAAAGGCTAAACGAGACTCTAGACTCACGAGGAAAATATTTAAATTTCTTAGTGAACATTTTTGTGAGGTTGAGATGCTGAATGCACTTATCTTCGATGTAGGGACCGAGTTCGGTGTTGTGAACATACTGCTCAAATTCTTCCTTAATATCTGCGTTCACTATGAAATTGTTACACGACCATAAGCATGATTTGATAGCCACATCCCGCATTTCGCTTGCGCTTGGTTCAACATATCTACAAAAGCGAAATGTCTCCATAGACCTCTTCCTCGAAGAACTCCTAGAGAACTGCATTTTTATTTGCGAACAATTTCTGAAAAAAATTGGGACACCAAATAATGTGTCAACAAAACTTCACAAGATTGATAGCAACTACTCATAAGGGTGCATAGAGGCCATATTAAGCATTCAAACTACTTAGAACTCTAAGAATTCAACATGCAAGCTCATCTACAGCAGAACCAAGAGTAGCTAATTATTCAAAATACAAACCACTAAAGAAAAAACTAATTGGAGCACTAGAGGAGTCACATACCAAGTAGCAATCTTCCAATACAGTTTTGGAAGCGGAGCTTCGAGCAAAGAGATCAAAATCCGCGGGTTTGAGAGCAAGAACACGAGAGCGAGAGCTATGGTGTTTTTTTCTGGAGGTAGGAGATGACATGGGCTAAAGAGATAGGTGAAGGGACCCACATGGGGACCACAACCCACCAGGGCGCGCCTGGGGCTGCTGGCGTGCCCTGGTGTCTTGTGGTCACCAGGTGCACCCCCCTTTGATGTTATTTGCATAAAAAGATCACAAATATTCAGGAAAAAATCGTATTAAATTTTCAAGGCATTTTGAGAACATTTATTTTGGGTTATTTTTTATTGCACGGGAAATTCAGAAAATAGACAAAACATGGCATTTTATATTATTTAAACAAGAAAAACAGAAAACAAAAGTTGGGAGCATAAGTTTGTGCTTACTAAATTCATCAACTTCATACCTCTCAAAAATGATCCATTAATAAGGTCGATGAAGTCTTATTAACAACCACCTTTGATTAGCATGAAACCGAAGTACTTTCGTAGAACACTAAGTTACCTCAACGAGGATATGCATGTCCCCAACAATAAGCATCTCATATTTGTTTTTGGCAGTAGGTAGAGGTAGTTGTAAACTTCCAATAGTGAGTGTCGAAGATTTTTCAATAACATTAATACCATTCACTTGGAATTGTTTCTTTGGAAAGTGCACCGTATGTTCATTACCATTGATATCAAAAGTGACCTGATACGTCTCCAACGTATCTACTTTTCCAAACACTTTTGCCCTTGTTTTGGACTCTAACTTGCATGATTTGAATGGAACTAACCCGGACTGACGCTGTTTGTAGCAGAATTGCCATGGTGTTATTTTTCTGTAGAAATGAAAGTTCTCGGAATGACCTGAAACTTCACGGAGACACATTTTGGAATTAACAAAAAATACTGGCGAAAGAATCAACCGAAGGGGGCCCACACCCTGGCCACGAGGGTGGGGGCGCGCCCTACCCCCTTGGGCGCGCCCCCTGCCTCGTGGGCCCACTGGGACTCCACCGACCCAACTCCGACTCCATATATTCACGTTCGGAGAGAAAAAAATCAGAGAGAAGGATTCATCGCGTTTTACGATACGGAGCTACCGCCAAGCCCTAATCTTCCCCGGGAGGGCTGATCTGGAGTCCGTTCGGGGCTCCAGAGAGGGGAATCCGTCGCCATCATCACCATCAACCATCCTCCATCACCAATTTCATGATGCTCACCGCTATGCGTGAGTAATCCCATCGTAGGCTTGCTGGACGGTGATGGGTTGGATGATATTTACCATGTAATCGAGTTAGTTTTGTTAGGGTTTGATCCCTAGTATCCATTATGTTCTAAGATTGATGTTGCTATGACTTTGCTATGCTTAATGCTTGTCACTAGGGCCCGAGTGCCATGATTTCAGATCTGAACCTATTATGTTTTCATGAATATATGTGAGTTCTTGATCCTATCTTGCAAGTCAATAGTCACCTACTATGTGTAATGATCCGACAACCCCAAAGTGACAATAATCGGGACCACTCCCGGTGATGACCGTAGTTTGAGGAGTTCATGTATTCACTAAGTGTTAATGCTTTGGTCCGGTACTCTATTAAAAGGAGGACTTAATATCCCTTAGTTTCCAATAGGACCCCACTGCCACGGGAGGGTAGGACAAAAGATGTCATGCAAGTTCTTTTCCATAAGCACGTATGGCTATATTCGGAATACATGCCTACATTACATTGATTAACTGGAGCTAGTTCTGTGTCACCCTATGTTATAACTGTTGCATAAGGAATCACATATGATATAATTATCCATCACTGATCCATTGCCTACGAGCTTTTCACATATTGATCTTTGCTTAGTTACTTTTCTGTTGCCACTGTTACGATCGCTACAAAGACTGCTACTATTACTTTTGCCACCATTACCGTTACTTCCATAGTAGTTTGCTACTAAATACTTTGCTGCATATATTAAGTCTTTCAGGTGTGGTTGAATTGACAACTCAACTGCTAATACTTGAGAATATTCTTTGGCTCCCCTTGTGCCGAATCAATAAATTTGGGTTGAATACTCTACCGTCAAAAACTGTTGCGATCCCCTATACTTGTGGGTTATCAAGACTATTTTCTGGCACCGTTGCCGGGGAGCATAGCTCTATTCTTTGAGTCACTTGGGATTTATATCTGTTGATCACTATGAGGAACTTGAAAGATGAAAGGACCAAGATTTTTCCCTCAACTACGAGGGGAGGTAAGGAACTGCCATCTAGCTCTGCACTTGATTCACCTTCTGTTATGAGTAAACCAGCAAAGTGGCCCGCTCGATGCGCGGGCTAGTATTTAATAAAGTTTATTAATTGTAACATATATATTTTTGTTCTAATGAACAAATGAAACCAAATCTGATTGCCTTTACAGATATACGACTTGTACAACAAAATAATGGTTGAGGGATGAAAATAGAAATTGACGCATGGGACTTGGAAAATTAAAACTACTATTGGCATAGAGATCAAGGGTCCACAACACAATTATGGATATAGGTATGCAGATCTAGATGTTGTGCTTCATTTATTGAAAAAGGTTCACCAAATTACCGTTCTTATTATAGTTAGCTTCTCATATACTTTAATATTGATGAATTTTGTATCACATTAGATATTTGTTAAAAAATTTAATTTTTGATCTTATGGTTCGTTTGGTTATTTTCCTATTTTGTATTTGCGATATAAATTTAAAAGCTAGAGGAGGATGTAGCCGAAACAAATCTTGATTCATTTTTTGTTAATATTCCTCATATATTAGTAATGTATTACTTATGCTGCACATATTTAAAACAATTAAGCATCGACCCGCTCATTCGCTGGGCAAAATTTTCTACGTAACGATTACATATTTCACAAAAGCTGGACGGGCACTACATCATGTAGCCTGATACGTCTCCGTCGTATCTATAATTTTTTATTGTTCCATACCAATATTATTCAACTTTCATATACTTTTTGGCAACTTTTTATATTATTTTTGGGACTAACATATTGATCCAGTGCCCAGTGCCAGTTCCTGTCTGTTGCATGTTTTTGGTTTCGCAGAATATCCATATCAAACGGAGTCCAAACGGGATAAAAATGGACTGAGCTTATTTTTGGAATATTTGGAAAATTCCAAAAGAAAAATCCACGCGAGACGGTGCCCGAGGTGGCCACGAGGCAGGGGGGCGCGCCTGCCCCCCTGGGCGCGCCCCCTCCCCTCGTGAGCCACCTGTAAGGCAGTTGACGCTCTTCTTTTGCCGCAAGAAAGCTATTTTTCAGAAGAAAAAAATCACGGCGAAGGTTTCAGGCCAATCGGAGTTATGGATCTCCATATATACACGAAACGGTGAAACAGAGCCAGAACAGAACGCAGGAACAGAGAGAAACAGAGAGATAGATCCAATCTCGGAGGGGCTCTCGCCCCTCCCACGCCATGGGAGCCAAGGACCAGAGGGAAACCCTTCTCCCATCTAGGGAGGAGGTCAAGGAAGAAGAAGAAGAAGGGGGGCCCTCTTCCCCCTTGCTTCCGGTGGCGCCGGAGCGCTGCCGGGGCCATCATCATCACCGCCATCTTCACCAACAACTTCACTGCCATCATCACCAACTCTTCCCCCCTCTATGCAGCGGTGTAACCTCTCTCTTACTCACTGTAATCTCTACTTAAACATGGTGCTCAACACTATATATTATTTCCCAATGATGTATGGCTATCCTATGATGTTTGAGTAGATCCGTTTTGTCCTATGGGCTATTTGATGATCAAGATTGGTTTCAGTTGCATGTTTTATTATTGGTGTTGTCCTATGGTGCTCTCCGTGTCGCGCAAGCGTGAGGGATTCCCGCTGTAGGGTTTGCAATATGTTCATGATTTGCTTATGGTGGGTGGCGTGAGTGATAGAAGCACAGACCCGAGTAAGTAGGTTGTTTGCGTATGGGATAAAGGGGACTTGATACTTTAATGCTATGGTTGGGTTTTACCTTAGTGATCTTTAGTAATTGTGGATGCTTGCTAGAGTTCCAATCATAAGTGCATATGATCCAAGTAGAGAAAGTATGTTAGCTTATGCCTCTCCCTCAAATAAAATTGCAATAATGATTACTGGTCTAGTTATCGATTGCCTAGGGACAAATAACTTTCTCGTAACAACAAGCTCTCTACTAAAACTAATTTAGTTGTGTCTTTATCTTAGCAGCCCCTAGTTTTTATTCTCGTGCTCTTTACTTTCTTGCAAGCTTACCCAAAAACACCTACAAAGTACTTCTAGTTTCATACTTGTTCTAGGTAAAGCAATCGTTAAGCGTGCGTAGAGTTGTATCGGTGGTCGATAGAACTTGAGGGAATATTTGTTCTACCTTTAGCTCCTCATTGGGTTCGACACTCTTACTTATCGAAAGAGGCTACAATTGATCCCCTATACTTGTGGGTTATCAAGACCTTTTTCTGGCCCCATTGCCGGGGAGTCATAGCGTGGGGTGAATATTCTCGTGTGTGCTTGTTTGCTTTTATCACTAAGTAATTTTTATTTGCTGTTCTTATTTGTTCTCTATCTTTAGTTATGGATATGGAACACGAAATACCAAAAAAATTAGGTGTACTTGCTACTCATGGAGATGAGGAACCTCCTAAAACCCTCAGTGCTCAATATGTGAAAAATATTATGTACCACTTTGATAATCCTGAGAAAACCTCATTCAATTTGGTAATGGGAGTAATGTTGGATCAACGTGAATACTTTAGGGATTATTGCTTAACTCAAGGGAAACTATTATGGGATCAAATTTATACATTGAAGTGGTATGCTAGACAACTATGCTCGGAATATGATTATACTTGTTGCTCTAGGATGAATGCTCCACACCTTCCCTTTTCATGCAAATTTAATGATAATGAAACCTTAGCTTCTTATGCTAATGGTATATACGATTACTATGATGTGGAACAAATAGAAGAATTTGTTGCTTTTATGGGTGCTTATGAAATTGAATCCATGTTTAAAGAGTTTGAGGATTTTGATGATTCTTGTTATAGATCTAAAAATTTAGCTATCCTTAAATATTGTTATGAGAATTATGAATATAATGCCTATATTAATGCACTTATTGAGAAAGTCTCCGCTGTCCAAGAAGAGACTAATATTTTGCAGGAATCTATGGAAGAAGAAATTGATGAAACTGTGAGCTCATTGGATGAAAAAGATGAGGAGGAGAGCAAAGAACAAAAGGAGGAAGAGCGGATTGATCACCCGTGCCCACCTTCTAATGAGAGTAACTCTTCAACTCATACATTGTTTAATTCCCCTTCGTGCTTACCGAAGGATGATTGCTATGATGATTGCTATGATCCCATTGATTCTCTTGAAATATCCCTATTCGATGATGCTTGCTATGCTTGTGGCCAAGATGCCAATATGAATTATGCTTATGGAGATGAACTTGCTATCGTTCCTTATGTTATGAATGAAATTTTTGCTATTGCACCCACACATGATAGTCCTATTATCTTTTTGAATTCTCCTGACTACACTATATCGGAGAAGTTTGCACTTATTAAGGATTACATTGATGGGTTGCCTTTTACCGTTGCACATGATGATTTTGATAGATATAATATGCATGTGCTTGCTGCTCCTACTTGCAATTATTATGAGAGAGGAACTATATCTCCACCTCTCTATGTTTCCCACATGACAAAATTGCAAGAAACTGTTTATACTATGCATTGGCCTTTACTATGTGTGCATGAATTGTTCTTTTATGACATGCTGATGCATAGGAAGAGAGTTAGACTTCGTCATCACTTGATATATGTTGTTTTGTGCTCACTACTAAATTACAAATCATTGTTAATTAAAATTGGCTTTGATATACCTTGGGATCCGGGTGGATCCATTACTAGAGCACAATATGCCTAGCTTAATGGCTTTAAAGAAAGCGCTGCCAGGGAGACAACCCGGAAGTTGTAGAGAGTCATTTATTTATGTTTAGTGATTTCATATAGTTTAAAAACAACAAAAATAAAGAGGGGAACCCAAAACTTTTTCGAAAAAGGAAAGTGAAAGTGAGAAAGACGAGCATTGTTGAAGTGGGAGCTAGCCTTGAACTTTGTTCATGCTCACAGAAACTTTGTGAATCTTGATTACAGAAACTTTTTCAATAAAAAATAATTATCCCCTTGTACAATTCCATTGTATTATAAAAATAATGTGCCAAGGTTTGCCTTTAGGATGTTTACGATGCTTGTTGGTTTGTACGGTGCAGCACATAAACTTTGGCTATAGTGCGTGATTTTTAGTTTTTTACTGGAACGTCAAATGGTTCTGATTCTTTTTGTAATGTCTTTCTATACAAATTGTTTATTTTGCCTAATTTTGGCAGAATTTTTCCAGTATCATAAGTATGGTGAATGTTCAGATTGCTACAGACTGTTCTGTTTTAGACAGATTCTGTTTTTGATGCATAGTTTGCTTGTTTTGATGAAACTATCAATTAATATCAGTGGATTAAGCCATGAAAAAGCTATATTACAGTAGACACAATGCAAAAAAAATATGAATTGGTTTTCAATAGTACTTAGAGTAGTAATTTGCTCTATTATACTAACGGATCTTACCGAGTTTTCTGTTGAAGTTTTGTGTGGATGAAGTGTTCGATGATTGAGAAGGTTTCGATGTGAGAAGAAGGAAGAGAGGCAAGAGCTCAAGCTTGGGGATGCCCGAGGCACCCCAAGTAAATATTCAAGGAGACTCAAGCGTCTAATCTTGGGGATGCTGGGAAGGCATCCCCTCTTTCTTCAACAAATATCGGTATGTTTTCGGATTCGTTTCAATCATGTGATATGTGCAAATCTTGGAGCGTCTTTTGCATTTAGGTTTTTATTTTTCTTTTATGCACCATGCTGGTATGAGATGGTCCTTGGTTGATTTATAGAATGCTCTTTGCACTTCACTTATATCTTTTGAGTATGGCTTTATAGAATGCTTCATGTGCTTCACTTATATCATTTGAAGCTTGGAGCCTGTTTCTCTTTACATAGACAACCGTCATTTGTAGAATGCTCTTTTCCTTCACTTATATTTGTTAGAGCGTGGGCATATCTTTTGTAGAAAGAATTAAACTCTCGTGCTTCACTTATATCTATTTAGAGAGATGACAGGAACTGGTCATTCACATGGTTAGTCATAAAATCCTACATAAAACTTGTAAATCGCTGAATATGATATGTTTGATTCCTTGCAATAGTTTTGCGATATAAAGATGGTGATATTAGAGTCATGCTACTGGGTGGTTGTGGATTGTAGAAATACTTGTGTTGAAGTTTGTGATTCCCGTAGCATGCACGTATGGTGAACCGTTATGTGATGAAGTCGGAGCATGATTTATTTATTGATTATCTTCCTTATGAGTGGCGGTCGGGGACGAGCGATGGTCTTTTCCTACCAATATATCCCCCTAGGAGCGTGCGCATAGTACTTTGTTTCGATAACTAATAGATTTTTGCAATAAGTATGTGAGTTCTTTATGACTAATGTTGAGTCCATGGATTATACGCACTCTCACCCTTCCACCATTGCTAGCCTCTCTAGTACCGCGCAACTTTCGCAGGTACCATAAACCCACCATATACCTTCCTCAAAACAGCCACCATACCTACCTATCATGGCATTTCCATAGCCATTCCGAGATATATTGCCGTGCAACTTCCATCATCATCATATACATGACTCCAACATTCATTGTCATATTGCTTTGCATGATCCTAAGATAGCTAGCATGATGTTTTCATGGCTTGTCCCTTTTTTGATGTCATCGCTACGCTAGATCATTGCACATCCCGGTACACCGCCGGAGGCATTCATATAGAGTCATATCTTTGTTCTAGATATCGAGTTGTAATATTGATTTGTAAGTAAATAAAAGTGTGATGATCATCATTATTAGAGCATTGCCCTAGTGAGGAAAGGATGATGGAGACTATGATTCCCCCACAAGTCGGGATGAGACTCCGGACTTTATGAAAAATAAGAGGCCAAAGAAGCCCAAATAAAAAAAGAGAGGCCAAAGAAGCCGACCAAAATAAAAATATATAAAAAAAGGAAAATAAAAAAATGAGAGAAAAAGAGAGAAGGGGCAATGTTACTATCCTTTTACCACACTTGTGCTTCAGAGTAGCACCATGATCCTCCATATAGAGAGTCTCTTGAGTTATCACTTTCATATACTAGTGGGAATTTTCATTATAGAACTTGGCTTGTATATTCCGATGATGGGCTTCCTCAAATGCCCGAGGTCTTCATGAGCAAGCAAGTTGGATGCACACCCACTTAGTTTCAGTTTGAGCTTTCATACACTTATAGCTCTTAGTGCATCCGTTGCATGGCAATCCTTACTCACTCACATTGATATCTATTGACGGGCATCTCCATAGCCCGTTGATACGCCTAGTTGATGTAAGACTATCTTCTCCTTTTTGTCTCCTCCACCATCGTATTCCATTCCACCTATAGTGCTATGTCCATGGCTCATGCTCATGTATTGCGTGAAAGTTGAAAATGTTTGAGAACGTCAAAAGTATGAAACAATTGCTTGGCTTGTCATCGGGGTTGTGCATGATTTGAATATTTTGTGTGGTGAAGATGGAGCATAGCCAGACTATATGATTTTGTAGGGATAACTTTCTTTGGCCATGTTATTTTGAAAATACATGATTGCTTTATTAGTAGGCTTGAAGTATTATTGTTTTTACGTCAAATGATAGACTATTGCTTTGAATCATTCGTGTCTTAATATTCATGCCATGATTAGATACATGATCAAGATTATGCTAGGTAGCATTCCACATCAAAAATTATCTTTTTTATCATTTACCTACTCGAGGACGAGCAGGAATTAAGCTTGGGAATGCTGATACGTCTCCGTCGTATCTATAATTTTTGATTGTTCCATGCCAATATTATTCAACTTTCATATACTTTTTGGCAACTTTTTATATTATTTTTGGGACTAACATATTGATCCAGTGCCCAGTGCCAGTTCCTGTATGTTGCATGTTTTTGGTTTCGCAGAATATCCATATCAAATGGAGTCCAAACGGGATAAAAACGGAATGATCTTATTTTTGGAATATTTGGAAAATTCCGGAAGAAAAATCCATGCGAGACGGTGCCCGAGGTGGCCACGAGGCAGGGGGGCGCGCCCCTTACCCTCGTGAGCCACCCGTAAGGCGGTTGACGCTCTTCTTTTGCCGCAAGAAAGCTAATTTTCGGAAAAAAATCACGGCGAAGGTTTCAGGCCAATCGGAGTTACGGATCTTCATATATACACGAAACGGTGAAACAGAGTCAGAACAGAACGCAGGAACAGAGAGAAACAGAGAGATAGATCCAATCTCGGAGGGGCTCTCGCCCCTCCCATGCCATGGGAGCCAAGGACCAGAGGGGAAACCCTTCTCCCATCTAGGGAGGAGGTCAAGGAAGAAGAAGAAGAAGGGGGCCCTCTCCCCCTTGCTTCCGGTGGCGCCGAAGTGCTGCCGGGGCCATCATCATCACCGCCATCTTCACCAAGAACTTCACCTCCATCATCACCAACTCTTCCCCCCTCTATGCAACGGTGTAACCTCTCTCTTACCCGTTGTAATCTCTACTTAAACACGGTGCTCAACGCTATATATTATTTCTCAATGATGTATGGCTATCCTATGATGTTTGAGTAGATACGTTTTGTCCTATGGGCTATTTGATGATCAAGATTGGTTTGAGTTGCATGTTTTATTATTGATGTTGTCCTATGGTGCTCTCTGTGTCACGCAAGCGTGAGGGATTCCCGCTGTAGGGTTTGCAATATGTTCATGATTTTCTTATGGTGGGTGGCGTGAGTGACAGAAGCACAGACCCGAGTAAGTAGGTTGTTTGCGTATGGGATAAAGGGGACTCGATACTTTAATGCTATGGTTGGGTTTTACCTTAATGATCTTTAGTAGTTGCGGATGCTTGCTAGAGTTCTAATCATAAGTGCATATGATCCAAGTAGAGAAAGTATGTTAGCTTATGCCTCTCCTTCAAATAAAATTGCAATAATGATTGCTGGTCTAGTTATCGATTGTCTAGGGACAAATAACTTTCTCGTAACAACAAGCTCTCTACTAAAAGTAATTTAGTTGTGTCTTTATGTTAGCAGCCCCTAGTTTTTATTCTCATGCTCTTTACTTTCTTGCAAGCTTACCCAAAAATACCTACAAAGTACTTCTAGTTTCATACTTGTTCTTGTTAAAGCGAACGTTAAGCGTGCGTAGAGTTGTATCGGTGGTCGATAGAACTTGAGGGAATATTTGTTCTACCTTTAGCTCCTCGTTGGGTTCGACACTCTTACTTATCGAAAGAGGCTACAATTGATCCCCTATACTTGTGAGTTATCATAGCCTCAAAGAACTTGTTATGTGGAACTTTAGTGTGTTCCCCTCGTGTGGATTCAGCAGACCAAGGAAGCATCGAAGGATTTTATTTCATTAGGATATTTCTTCAAAGATGAAGGAAGTGCATCGTACGTGTCATACTTTCGTATCACATAACCTGCTATATCTTCTTTCTTATTTTGCAAAACCGTAACCTCCCATATCTTTGTTTCACATGTCACTAAACTATGGATGCTTCTGTCTCAGATGGAAAATCAAGGTATCGGCCTATTCCATGTAAAATTCTAATCATAAACTATAGATAGTGCAAAGGAATTTTCGGTATGTGTCGTTGAATGTGACGTCTTTTAGAAGCCATATGTACTCTGTGTATAGAGGTTGCACCAATTAATTTGGATGGGAGGGAGCAATATATAATGGATAGATGCATTGTTTTCTTGTAACACATGTAATGATGTCAGATGTGAGGATGCTTAGAATATATGTGTGCCTATTTTTTTAATGTGTCATATTCAAAGTGTGCAAGGATGACCATTTAGGTTTTATCTTCTGTTGTTTATGGTTTCACAGCTTCAAATATGCAATCTTGTAGTAGTGTCTCCCAAGTTTATTTGCATCCTGCCTCTAAAGAAGTCTAGAAAGTTGTCATCTATAAGAAATTTGTGTTCTTTGTTTTAACATTGGCAAGTCGAGAAAGTATTTTCCTTGCCAGGGATTTATATAGGTTGGTCTGCACAAAAAAAATAGGTGAAAAGATGTTTCCCGCGCCTCTGGGTAGGACTTAATTTGCAAGGCATCAAGAAGAAACCATACAGACAGACATTGAAAATATGTGAGAGGATGGATTTCCTATTAATTGTTGGTGCTGTTGAAAACACTAAAGAACGCATAAGCAATTTCCCCAAAATACAACCGCACTTCCAAATCTAGAAAAATGCAAAGGGAAAATATGAAAAACTTTGACCACGTCACACATCGCTACACCGCTGGAGCCTCCCTTACTCTGCTTGCAGCATAAGAAAATTTTAGAAATAATCTAGATGTTGAAACTCACATGGATAATCAAGGTGAATCTTCTGAGAGCCCCATTGTCGTTCGTGGATGTGCAAAGGTATGGTGCAGCCTCAAAGAGCTGATGTGCCCGGGCACGCTGGCTCATTCATATATCCAGCTTGGTGGTGCGTGTCGATGGAGTCATATGGTTCTTTACGACAGCTGCAACTCATCAAATTGCATGCACACGCTGTACTCCAAACAATTGACTAACTCCAGCCAACTCTTTTTTCTCTTGCTCCTGGACCAATTTTGCTCTCGAGGTGAGTTTTCTCAAGGCATGCCTGCATGCAGTATTAAATATTTTCAATGCTAAATCACAAAATCTGGACGGGCACTACATCATGTAGCCCTCAAAGAACTTGTTATGTGTCAGATGGAAAAATCATGGTGTCGTACAACGGCTATCCCTTGTAAAATACTAATCATAAATTACAGATAGTGCCAAAGAATTTATGTTATGTGTCGTTGAATGTGACCTCATTTAGAAGCCATATGTACTCTGTTGGATTGGAGGGAGCAGTATATAATAGATACAGCTCGGCATCACCGGTTAGCTACCTCCAAACCAATAAAAATAAATGACACATTTTCTTGTCCTATCTATTAAGAGAGTTTTGTTTTGGAATCACCTATTAAGAGGGCAGCAAATCTGAGTTTTTTTAGACTGACCTATCAAGAGAGTTGCAAATCCATTTTTAGTTGCTAGTTTTTTTTTCCAGAATCAAACTGCTAAAGAAATATATAGAAGTCTAGACATTGAATCTTGTATTGTACATAAACTGATAAAGCTAGCGTACCTATCACATGCTATTAAATAGCTATATATGGGTTATGTCCTGTGTGCATGGGAAAAATATCTTTGATTGATCAGGACGGGGGCGTCTGTGTTAGGACGGTGGCATGCATGCATGCATACATGTGAGGAGGTCTGATCTCAACCGAATAATCAACAATAATTTATTCTCTACCCAACTCCCCAACCAATCATGCAGGCGCTCCGGCTAGCACCCAGCACGCACAAATATCTAATACATGTGTAGATAACTGATTAATCAAGGCGTACTTACTTTTGGCCATCCCCGTTCGTCGTCCTGGTGCTCCAACTTCTGGCCATCCCCGTCTGGATCGGTCGCTCGTCCTCGTTTTGAGTTCTACACATACTGATGATTGGGCCCCCGTGGATCTCATCCGTGAACGCGGCGGCGGCAGCGTTTAGTTTTCTTTCCGTGACCTTTTTGCTACCTACAGAGATCAGATTGAAGGGGTAAGAGGAATTCTTTTATGGGCAATATGAGATAAGTTAATGAAGGCTATTCGTCCACCCATTATAGATCGTAAAAAAAACCCTGGTAGGATATGTAATGGCAAAGGTGGGTAATTATTTTCTCTCTACCTAGATCGAACGGCTGTAAAAAAAATTATCTATCAAATAAATGGTCAGATGTTTCTAATTTTTGTGGTAATTTCTAGAATAATTCTCTTTTTTGGTTACCCATAAAGTACTTTTTATATATAATAGATTTGCGACACCTACACCTGTTATTGATTCTGATATGTCGCATGTTATTGATGATGCCATTTCTGCTATGCATGATGCTTATGATGAAACTACTTCTATGCTTGATAGTACTGTGCCATTAGGTGAATTTCTTGATGAACAAATTGCTAGGGTTAGTGAAAATGAAATTATTGAAACAGATAGTATTGATGAAAGTGATGATGAAGATTCTCCACCTAGATATGAATTGACTGATGTGCCTGAGGGTTATGTTCTGGATGAAGAAACTGCTAGAGACCTTTTTGCTTGCAAAGATAGATATGATTTTAAGAAACTGTTAGCTAAGCTGAAAGAAAAGACTTTGAATGCTAGAATGAAATATGCCCCTGCTTTTACTACTTCACCTATCTGTATTTCTGATAAGGATTATAATTTCTCTGTAGATCCTGAGTTAATTACTTTAGTTGAATCTAATCCTTTTTATGCCTATGAATCTGAAACTGTTGTGGCACATCTTACTAAATTGAATGATATAGCCACCCTATTCACTCATGAGGAAAAAATTCGTTACTACTATATCCTTAAGTTATTTCCGTTCCCATTGAAGGGTGATGCCAAAACATGGTTTAATTCTCTTGCTCCTGGTTTTGTGCATAGTCCCGAGGATATGATTTATTATTTCTCTACTAAATATTTCACCGCACATAAGAAACAAGCTGCCTTAAGGAAAATATATAATTTTGTGCAAATTGAAGAAGAGAGTCTCCCACAAACTTGGGGGAGGCTTCTCCAATACATTAATGCTTTGCCTGATCATCCTCTCAAGAAAAATGAAATACTTGATATCTTTTATAATGGACTAACCGATGCTTCCAGAGACCATCTGGATAGTTGTGCTGGTTGTGTTTCCAGGGAAAGAACTGTTGAGCAAGCTGAATTGCTTTTGAATAATATATTGAGTAATGATAATGATTGGACACTTCCTGAACCAACTCCTAAGCCAACTCCGAAGAAAAGGGGTATTCTATTTCTCAGTCCTGCAGACATGCAAGAGGCAAAGAAATTTATGAAAGAAAAAGGTATTAAAGCTGAAGATGTTAAGAATTTACCACCTGTTGAAGAAATACATGGTCTTGATAACCCGACACAGGTAGTAAAGGTAAATTCTCTCTATGGATTTGATGAAGGTGATATTCCTCGTAATAAGTCTGCTAGCCAATGTTTGGATGAGTTTGATAATTTTATTGTTAAACAAGAAAACTTCAATGCTTATGTTGGTACACAATTGAAATGTAATGCTTATATGATTGAACACTTCAGTGATTATATGTCTAGAGTTAAAGGTGACCTTAAACTTATTAGTAAACATGCTTCTATGGTTACCACTCAGGTAGAACAAGTGCTTAAGGCACAAGATGATTTGCTCAATGAATTAAATAATAAGAAAAATGATAATGCTGTTAGAGTTGTGACTAGAGGGGGTAGAATGACTCAAGAACCTTTGTATCTTGAGGGCCACCCTAAGAGATTTGAGCAAGATTATCAGAGAACTTACGTTAATGCACCTGGTCCTTCGAAGAAGAAGAAAAATAAAAATGATAGGACTTTGCATGCTTCTAGTGAACCTGTTATTGACATACCTGAGAATCCCAATGATATTTCTATTACTAATGCTGAAACACAATCTGGATAATGATGATGTTCATGTTGATGCTCAACCTAGCATTAACAATGATGTAGAGATTGAACCTGCTGTTGATCTTGATAACCCACAATCAAAGAATCAACGTTATGATAAGAGAGACTTCGTTTCTAGGAAGCACGGTAAAGAAAGAGAACCATGGGTTCAGAAACCCATGCCTTTTCCTCCTAAACCATCAAAGAAAAATGATGATGAGGATTTTGAGCGCTTTGCTGAAATGATTAGACCTACCTTTTTGCGTATGCGTTTGACTGATATACTTAAAATGAATCCTTATGCTAAGTATATGAAAGATATTGTTACAAATAGAAGAAATATACCAGAAGCTGAAATTTTCACCATGCTTGCCAATTATACTTTTAAAGGTGGAATACCAAAGAAACTAGGAGATCCAGGAGTACCAACTATACCATGCTCCATTAAAAGAAACTATGTTAAAACTGATTTATGTGATCTTGGAGCCAGTGTTAGTGTTATGCCTCTCTCTTTATATCGTAGAATTAATTTGAATTAGTTGACACCTACTGAAATATCTTTGGAAATGGCCAATAAATCAACTGCTATACCTGTCGGTATTTGTGAGGATGTACCTGTTGTGGTTGCAAACGTTACTATTTTAACAAACTTTCTTATTCTTGATATTCCCGAGGACGATAGTATGTCGATTATCCTTGGTCGACCCTTTTTGAATACTGCAGGGGCTGTTATTGATTGCAACAAAGGAAATGCCACTTTTCATGTTAATGGTAATGAGCATACGGTACACTTTTCGAGGAAAGAACCTCAAGTCCACAGTATCAATTCTATTGGAAAATTTTCAACGATTACCATTGGAGGTTTTGAATTCCCTCTTCCTACTGTCAAGAAGAAATATGATATTCTTATTGTCGGGGACATACATATACCCATTGAGGTAACCTAGTGTTATTTGAAAATTCTCCGGTTTCATGCGATTCGGAAAGAGTTTGTTAACAAGACTTGATCAACCTTATTAGTGGATTCCTTTTGATGACATGAGATGGATGAAGTTAGAAAGCACAAATCTCTATACCCTCATTTTACTTTCTGTTATTTAGATTAAATAACGCAAAATAGTATTTTTTGTCTATTTTCTGAATTATCCTTGCAATAAAAAAATACCCTGGAAATAAAAGTTCTCCAAATGTCCTGAAAATGGAATATGATTTTTTGTAGAATATTTAAGAATATCTGGCACTGAGAACACACCAGGGGGACCCACCGTCTGGCCACGAGGGCACAGGGCGCGCCCTACCCCCTGGGCGTGCCCCCTGCCTCGTGGGCCCCATGTGGACCCCTCCACTTATTCCAGCACCCACTCACTTCGTCTTCCTCCAAAAAAATCCTCCCATAGCTCAAACCCGTGTTCTAGCTCATCTTGCTGCCATTTTCGATCTCTTTGCTCAAAGCTCCATTCACAAAACTATTTGGGGAGATTGTTCTTCGGTATGTGACTCCTCCAATGGTCCAATTAGTTTTTGTTCTAGTGCTTTATTTATTACAAATTTTTGCTGCTAAGGTGACCCTGTTCTTCAGCTTGCATGTTAAATTTATATGGTCAAAAGTAGTTTTAATGCATGATATAGCCTCTAGAGACTTGTGGAAGTAGTTGCTATCAATCTTGTTGAAGTTTGGTTCACTTTTATTTTGAGTCACTAAAAATTTCATAAATTTTCAAAGGAAGAAAATGTTGAAGAGATTGTTGAGAGGCTCCTCAAGCCTGGGTTCGAAGGTAAAGGAGAATGAGGAGAATAAAAAGCCCAAATACAATCTTCCTCGCACTGCGGAGGTTCGACCGTGCGAATGGCCTTCTGATGCATTCTTGAGGGCCACCGGAATTTACGATGACTTTTATTACTCGATTGAGAATGCAGGCCTCGCCGTCTTCCTCCACGACCAGCGCAAACAGTATCTCCTACTCACTAATATTTTCGTGCAAAATTTTTAATTCCATGCTAAGAAATCACCACCTTCAGTGGAGTTTCACTTATATGATGAGGTTAAGGAGATGTCACTCCATGATTTTTGTCGGGTCTGCAAGATACCCTTTGTGGGCAGCATCGAGGAACCACATCGTAGTGATGGGGATGGATTTATTGATAAAATTGCTATAGGGGAAACGAGGAAAGTTTCCGATGCAAGAATTACTAGTATACATTTTCCTGTTCTACATTACTTTGCGATATTTGCTAGTAGATGCTTAATTGGTCGCGGGAACAGTGGAAATCTTAGTGCTCCTGATCTTGTCATTTTGCGCCATGCTTTGTTTCATGAAACAACTTTCAGCTTAGGCGCTATTGTTGCTAAACGATTAAGTCTGAACCGTACAAAGGGCCCCATCTTCGGAGGCATCTTTGCTTCGCGCCTTGCTAAACACTTTGAGATACCTATTAGGCATTATGAGAAAGAGGAAAAGTTGCTGCCCCTGTTTTTCTAGATTATAATAGTATGGTAGCACATGAATTTATTATTAAAAATAAGAAGAACATGCTTAAGTACAATTTGATATTTGATAAAACTCATTGTGAGATTATTACCTTGCCTACACCCTCTTTGTTTAACATACTTTCAGGCACGTACCTCATCTTGCCAGAGGCCATTTATGCATACTGGAGGCTGACACAAGTCCCAGAGCCTGAGCCTGAGCCACCACTTGACCCTTATCGGCAGTCTGTTTATCAGTGGGATCCGGAGGAGATCGCCAACCAGTGGCACCCTGAGGACCCTCCTCAGTACACCGGAGAGAGTAGCTTCAATCTATGGGAATAGACCAACTTAGGCCAAAAGCCTAAGCTTGGGGGAGTACGTATTTCTCACCGACATTACATTCATGTTCACACACTCATTCTAGTTGTCGGTGCTCATACTTTTTCATTGTACTATCCATGCTAGTTTATTTTGTTTTCTAAGCCTTCTTCTTGTGTGTTTAAAAACCTTAAGAAAAAACCAAAAAAGTGTAGCTTTTAGCTAGTTTACTTTCCATGCCCGTATTAGTAATTAAAAGAAAACCCAAAAAGATTTCTCGTTCTTCTTTTGCTTGTTGGGAGCTTTCTCGTGTAAATAGTTTTATTTCTTTCCTTATTCTTTGGGGGTCAAGAGGAGAAGACCATAATGAAAATGTTGAGTGGCTCTCATCCCATTGTTAGAGTCTGAAGAAAAATGAAGCAATCTCAGGCCATGTGCCCTCTCAGCTGTCGGATCGTCTTCCCTAGCGCGTCCTGGCCGTCGGATCTCCGGGTGGACCGATCCGGGCCGTCCGATCGAGCCCGCAGCGACCCTGGCCGTCCACTCAGAGTCGCCATGCTACCGCCTGTAAATTCCGTGCCCCACCGAGGGTATTCTCGTCATTTCACCTCGCAGGAGAGGGGGGTCGATAGGGCGCCCACAACATCGTCCTGTCCTCATATCCTCACTTCCCCCCGCTCCTCATCCCCTAACCCTAGCCCATTCTCCAAGCCGCCGCCGCTACCGCCTCCCGCCCCTGGCACCGCCACCATGCCCACTCGCCGTCGCGCCTTCCCCTCCTCTTCGCCATCTCGCTGCTCAGCAGGCGGGCTGACCGGGCGTCTCCCCCGCGACCCGCATCCCCTCTTCCCGCCGCCGCCGGCTCCTCTCCTCTCCCCGCGCCTCGTCTGCCTCCCTCTCCCTCGTCTCCTCTCCCGCACTGCTAGCCCCTTCTCACTCCTCGCCCCAGCCATCTCTCTCCTCCCCCGCGCCGCCAGCCCCAGATCTGGAGGAAGACGAGAGACGCGGGATCCGCTGCTTCCCCTAGCGCCGTCCCCATCCTCCTCCCCTGGACACAGTGAGCGTGAGCGATAGGGCGAGGAGCAAGGCTAGTGACTGGCCATTTCCATTCCAAGGCATCCCCGGCGTCGGTGTCGTTGTCCTCGCGTGCACCTGCATCGCCATTGACGAGAGGGGTAGGAACCACCGGCCACTCCTCTGGCTACCAACCCTTCTCCCTCGCCCTCAGCCTCGACACCGTTGGGAACAGGGAAGTCATCAGCGACGATGCCGGCAAGGCCGCAGTAAGCACCCTCTCCACTTTACCCCTTTAGTTACCTTTGGCTTTTGTGCTGGCTATAGTCGCCATCAGGAGTGCTCCTCTTCTTCCCATATATTTTCCTTGCTGATCCCGCGCCACATCTCTCTTGCAGCTGCCAACCGACTGCGTGTGCCGCCTACCATGACCAGTAAGTTCTAGAAGAAAGAGGAGACAGAAAGAGAGAGATGGAGTGAGAAGAAGATACAGTGAGGGAAGAGGGATGCCATTGTACTAATTGTGGATGACCTACAGGTCCATCTCTCCTCTCTCTCAGTTTTCAAGCTCAATTCCCCATTGTTTTGCAGAGTGGACATGGCCTGAAAGCCACTTGACAGAAATCCAGTGTCTTGTGAGATGCCAATGCCACGATATTTAGATGCCCGTAGCAGATCTTTTTATTTTCATTGAAATGTTTACCTCTGATATTGAGCATAGTGCATTAGTTCATGAATCAGCATTGCAGAATGCAGCCATTTTGATGTACGGTAATCTTGTTTTGTTCAGAATGAGAAGGCTTTCTTGAAGCGGCCAAAGATCTTCCTTTGGTGAGGGATTTTCATCTACCTCTTTTTTTGTATGTAGCCACCGAATGTTTTAACAAATCTTATCTCTGATTGCAGCTAAAAGTAAGCTGACTATGTCTGCCTGGCAAGGCAGCTAATCACATGACGAGTTTGGACAATGATGATAGTCATTTAATTTTACTGCTTGCTTGGTATTTGTTTATGCATACGAACAAATCTGATTATGATTGCTGCATTGCATAAGGTTGCTTCCTTCTGATGATAAATGTCGAATGACTATGGTAGTTTTTTTGGCTTCACTACATAAGGTTGCCTGTTCCTGGCTCAGACCCATATGTCACTCCAATATCTTCCTTTCTGCTCCATAAAAGGTTCTGGTATGTCTCAATTCATTCTCAGGGCATTCATGTCTGGTTTGTGAGGTCTGCTAAGTTTAACTCTTGCACTGCAAGATAGGTTTCCATCCATTATTACTTTTGAATGACAACAAGTTCAGAAATTGTTGCTCTGTAGTGATAGTACTCTTAGATTATTTCAGTCTTATTGGTTTGGATGCTGGAAATATTTGTTTGTGTAAATAATGGTGCATCACAACATTTGGATTTTAAATTCTTAGATTGTTTGCTATGATAAGGAAGTAGTCATGTATACATATACTAATGTAGCAATTTACCTTGCTGCTTTCGGGCCAGTCGGGGGAGCTTATGGCAGGGTCAGCAGCTTCAGCTGCACCAATGCAACTGTATGTCTCTTTAGAATATGTACTCGGCTCAAAATAAAAATCTCAAGTGTATATGTTCTTGAGACATGACATACACGAACAATGACATGATTGCCGCAATCCCATTATTAACCACATGCTTCTATTTCTCTCTGAATTCGTATTTTAAACATGGTGAATTTTTGGGAATGTGGTTTCATGTATATCTGTGAATACATACATGGTCAATAAGTTTGCTTGGTAAAACATAAGAATTCAGGTTCACATAAGCACCCACTTTTATGTTGGCTACATATTAGTTACACTGATGCACTACTCGAGCTTTGCTTTCCTTGTATGGAAGTTTCATCCGTTAAGTATGTTGTACTGGCCTTATGGCTTGCTGAATCACTACAAAAAAATACACTTCCGTGATGATACGTGTTTGTCACATTAGGTCGCTTTTTTTGTCATGCATGTACATCCATGACAAATTTATGACAGAATCAAGATAGTCATACCTGTGCTGTCGTAGAAGTGTTCCATGACATTACCAAAATTATCATCACGAAAGTGTCCACTTCCATGACGATAAATCGCGTGTCACAGAAGTGCTTTCGTCAAGGGTGACCGACACGTGGCATCCACCGTAACGGAACGCCGTTAAGCTATCGGGTTGGGTTTTGGATCCGATAACCCGTTAACAGCCCCGACCAATGGGAAATTTCCACGTGTAAAATTCTTATTGGCCAGACGAAACACGTGTCAGCTCGTCAGTGGGTCAGATAGGCGCCTATGATATGTCGACACGTGGCATGGCCCAACAGTGGCCCATTTAGCTTACAAAGCCGGCCCGTTTGACTTGGTCAAAAGTTAACGGGCTGGCCCATGAAAAGCCTGTTAACGGTCTCTTCGCAAATAGCCCATTTTACGGCCCGTTAACTCACGACCCGTTAGGCCCTAAAAGAAATCGGCCCAACAACGTCATGTCGGCCGTCGAATATAATACCAACCCATTTCACTTTCGGCCCATGTATGGCCCACGACGTCTTTCGGCCCATATGAGGCCTTCGTATCTTTCGACCCATTATAGGCCCACAGTGAGTCTAGCCCATAATGAACAGTAATTTTCTTTATACCCGTTAATGGCCCGTGATTTACATGGGCCGTTTCCAGCCCGTGTTAGCTTTCGGCCTATTGACGGCCCATACATTCTTGGGCTCCTTTTTGGCCCTCGATTACTTCTAGCCCGTCATTGGCCTGTTACCCTAATGGGCCAAATTCGGCCCATGGCGAGAGTCGGCCCGTTTCTGGCCTGTTAACCCGTTGCGCCGTTTCTAGCCCGTCCTATATTCTGGCCCATTAACGACCCGTTATGCCTGTGACATAATTAAGCCTTTGCTGTCCTACGGCCTGTTAACGGCCTGTTACCATGCTGGGCCGATACCAATTACGCCCGATTATGGCCCATGTAGACCCATTTATCCGACGGCCCGAGGCCCACCGATTACAGGCCCATTTATCGACGGCCCGTAGGAGACCCATGGATCCTACGACCCGTATATGGCCCATGGTAGTTGCGGCCACTAGCAAACCAGGGAAAAAGAAGACTAGGAAATAAATAAGGCCGAAACTAACGCTAGGCTATTAAGGCGATTGCACAGATTACATTCACTCGGCATCAAAGATCGCCACCAGTGCAAATATAGGGAACACCCTACACTATACAAAAATGGCTTGCTGTTTTCTTCAGGGGGTGGCTGCACGTTAAGAATAAATTTTGTATCGCACCAAAACAAATTACAACTATATAATAAAAGGAAGGTTGGCATAAAACTTAACAGTCTAGCAGATAAATGCACCACCAGAAGTTCAAAAGCTCAGTTCATTTGACCTGACTGTTACGTTTTCATGCTGTATTGTCCAATGGAGCACCATAACCCTCGCCTTCATTTCCCCTAGGCTACTGAACAACATAGCAAATGTCTGATAGTCTGGTTTCAAAACCATGCATATCTTGACGACATTGAGCAATGTTTCTCCTTGTTTCACAAAGGGTCTCTGTTAGGGAATGGACTTGTGTCTGGAGCGCAGATACAACATTGCTTTGAGCTTGCATATCTTGATCATGAGGCAGTTTGGACGATATTGCCTTAACAACCAACCCAGTATTACGCAGGAACGTGCTTTTGGCACTGTTAGTGGACAGGTACTGACCCACTACAGCAAGAGCTGACATTGCGGTTATAGTTGCCTCGCCACCTTCAGAAGGTGGCGGTTCCACCATTTTTTCCATAGCTCGCTGAAAAGTTGAGGTTTTACATTAGTAGTACTAGAATAGAAGATATTAATGAGGCAACAAAACCAAAAAATAGCTTTGGTCTATATACAGAACTTATTCTGGTGAACCCATGTAAAATATTAGTTGTATTTTATTGCAAAGTACATAATAAAACCAGGTTCCAAACATATGACCATGTACCGTCACTAATGTATTGTCTATTTCTTCACATTGTATTGAGGGCTAAGGATGAAGAGACGAAGTTTATAATACGGTAAGCATAGTATGACGTCATTCATATCACAAAACAACTGAGAACAGACAAACATGCAATTGTAACATTGTGTGGGAAAGTCCAGCACGGAACTAGATTACGGGTCAAGATCAAAGGATTATCACTCCTCTCTTTTAAACCTTGTAAGGTGCAATGATACGCTAAGACAATTGTGTATAAAATTGAAAAGAGTAATAGACATTGGCTGCAAACCATGCAGCTCAAGGCACAAGTCAGAGTAAGTAGTAGTTAAAAGGCATGAGGATTAAGGACTTACAACAGCGGCTTTGACTGGTGTAGTCATGCCCTTCTTCTTGCTGGTGTGACAGTCCTTGAAGATTTCCACAACATTTGGTTCAGGTACTTTTTGGTCCTTGCGGGCTTTCCTCTGCATTTAGAACAAGTTAATATAGATATGATAATATGGTACAACGAAAAGAGTGAAACAACAGCTAATTACAAGAGCCTCGCAGTGTGAAATATAGCTATGAGATCCCGTCGTTTGTTGGAATTTCACTTTCGTACGGTTGTCCTTGTTCTTTGAACAGTTCACGTATAAGAAGATAGATTTGTTAGCACATGCGTAAATAGGACTTCAACATGTGATCTGATGACATATATAATGTACCTGATACTTTGGATCGGACCAGTGTTTAACGAGGCCTCTCCAGTCTTCATCAGATATATTTTCCACTAGAGATGTTTGGGCAAGTTCACTGTTAGCCTTGCCTTCAAAGTGAGTTTTCCTCAAGTTATACCGATACTGTCGCAGAGCAGACTTGAAAACATGGGTGCAAGCTTGTCTGGTTGCATCATCTTGGCTATCCAACTTGAACCTCATTTGTTGAAACTTATGGGAGTCTCATTATCAGCAACCTAGAAAGTATTGGATAGAGCAAGACGATATTACTAGTTTCCATACATAACCATACTTACAGATAAATGGTTGAGGAAGATGTTGAACTGGGTTTCGTCTTTGTCATTCCTGTACTGAATCCATGTTGGGAGGATACATACATGACACCTAAAAGCAACCGCTGCCTCTGATACTAACTTGGCTGACTCTATAGAATCACGTGGCCTTTTTAAACTGCCTCAAAACGGATCTCCATTCTTCCTCCTCAAGATTTAGTTAACCTATTGAGCATTATCCCTGATGTTTGTTTCGTCTTGCGCCTAGGTGCTAGTCCAACAACAAACATAGGAAGTGTTAGTGTACATCAAACTGTGAGACTACATATAAAGAAGCATGCAACTGTAAGTTGACTCCAGCAACTACCTTCTTGCTGTTGAAGCTCACAAGGTTCATCTGATATTGCCAACTCGTCTTGTGTCAAGAGTGCTTGGGAAGTAGTGTCAGGTGGTAAGGGAGCTTGGGAACGTGCTGTTAGCTCCGTTGACGCACGAGTAACGTCATGCAGCTGGTAGTACTGTGGTAGGTGTTGCAAGAACTAGGGCTGTCTCTGCTTGTTTGGTGGCAGCTATTTGTTTCTGTTTGTCTTTTTTGCAACTCGTGTAGCATGGGATGCCGTGTTTGTAGAATTTTCTGCTGGACTTTGACCTTCTATTGCACCTTCAGTACCATCAGAATCTGCAGGATTCATCTGCTTCTCATTCCCTGCCATTCTGTGTTTCTTCCTCTTTCTCTGTGCCATGTTAAGTCAAGCCGACAAGGAAAACGAATAACAATTTAGTTCTTTAGAACAAATTGATGCGTGATGTAGATGAACTGAACTTTGATGTTAGACAACCACATGATAGGAGGATGTAATATGTATGAAAAACAGGACGGAAGAGATAACCAGAACTATGATGTGTAAACTAAGAAGAAGACATTTCACCAAATTAGAAGCAATGCAATGGAAGGTAGACACCATATGAAAGATGCTACAAATATCGCTCTGCCAAGTTAACAGTGTCTCATCATAAATGGCGTTTAAACAAATGTGAAGCAGTACAAGAAATAAATCATATGCAAGATGCAAACAACATCACACTACCATGTTAGAGGTCTCTGTCATTAGTGCCATTGCATATTCACAGCATTGCATATTCACAGCTTATGATGTGTAAACTAAGGAGAAGGCATTTCAACAAATTAGAAGCAATGAAAGCTAGACACCATATGAAAGATGCAATGAATATCACTCTACCAAGTTAAAACTGTCTCGTCATAAGTGCCATTTCAACAAATTAGTAGTACAAGCTAGCAAAGAATGTGAGATGTAACCTATATCACATTCCAAAGTCAAACGTGTCTTATAATAAGTGATTGTTGCAGGTTACACAATAGTAGTAATTTGATGTAAGAACATGGTGTTATAGACAGATATTGTATGTTCTAGAAACAGGAACACGTGTCTTATTCAAGTATAATGTGTAAAGTAAGCAGATGGAATTCAACAAAATTAGAAGCAATACAAGCTAGACATCACACATAACATGCAACCACATATAACAGTGCCAAGTTAGAGGGAGCACCGGTGATGCTGCACTAGGGGAGACGTGCTCATCATAAACACAACTTTGTTGAGTGTCTATGCATGTGTTGTCTTGGAAATCATCTTGGGGGTGAGGAGGAGTAGAAACTGTAGAGGCCCTCTGTTCGGAAGGAGCACCTTTATCCGCTGCCTTGCTAACTTCCTTACGCTTTATTGATTTTGAATTGTCAAGTAAAACCGACAAGAAAAAGCAATAAAATTCTCTCTTCAGAACTCATTCATGCATGATACTGACAATCACTACTTTGATGTAAGGCAAACACATGATACCAGGATGGAATATGTACGAAAAATAGGACGACATGGCTTGTTCACAACTGTTCGTGTAAACTAAGCAGAAACCATTCCAGCAAATAAGAAGCAATGCAAGCTAGACACCACATGAAAGATGCAACAAATATGACTCTGCCAAGTTAAAAGCGTCCCATCATAAATGGAATTTCAACAAATTAGAAGCAGCGCATGCTATAAATCATATGAAAGATGCAACTAATATCGCACTGCATATACTAAAGGTGTCTCATCATGTTGATTGATGCGGGATACAAAAAAAACAATAGTTTTATGTAAGGACATGCTTAATAGACAGATGTACTATGTACTAAATATAGGAAGGCATGTCACATTAACAGGTATAATGTACTCCCTCCATCCCATAATATAAGAGTGTTTTTGCCACTACACTAGTGTAAAAAACGCTCTTATATTATGGGACAGAGGGAGTATAAGCTAAGCAGACTAGCACATGCAGTTTAACCAGATTGGAAGAATTACAATCTGGACACCATATGCAACATGCAACCACATATCACGCTGCCAAGTTAGAGCAAGCACCTGCGATGCTAGTGTAGGGGAAATGCTGTAATCAACTACAGAGCTACGTTCACTATCTTCATGTAGCATTTCTGTTTCTTGAGAATCATGTCGGGAGGCTGATGCTGCATTCTTTAAATGAGGAGTAGTCCCCTTGCTTGCCTGCCTCTTCATAAGTGATTGATGAGGGATACACAAGAACATTAGTTTGATGTAAGAACATGGTTAATACACAGATGTACTAGTATGTACCAAAAACAGAAAGGCATGTCATATTCAAAGGTATAATGTGTAAGCTAAGCAGATGCAATTTAACCAAATTGGAAGCAATACAAGCTAGACATCCGGCTGGAGTGGTGAGCATGATCATCTAGGACCTGAGAGCCTGGTGGGAGGTGCGCTGCTTCGCCACCATCGCAGCTTTTTAGTTGGCTTCCAGGTGATGCCTATATTTGCTGGGCTTGTCAATGGCTTGGCCAGTGCCCTGACTAGCTATTTGTCTTCTGGTGCTCACGGGATGGTGGTTCATGTAAAAAAATATCTTTCCTTATCTTATCGACTTCAGCCTTTCGAATACAAGCTAGACACCATATGGAACATGCAACCACATATGACACCGCGAAGTTAAAGCAAGCACCTGGGATGGTGGTTCATTGCGAGCGAGGTCATCAACTCCAGAGCTACGTTCCCCGTCTCCATCTGCTGACACTGCACCCTTTAAAGCATTGTAACGTGTCTTGCCTAGCCGCACACCAAGCTAGAGCAACTTATCTCTTTTCTTTTTGGCTTCTCTCATGGCAGCAGAGTCTGAAATACCCTTGCATAAAAACACAACAGTGAGAGTAAGGGTGAAGTGTGTGCAGAACTAGTGCACTGTAAAAGTAGCAGATAGCAGGTGGCTGAAAAATAAATGACAGGAGACATATGATAGCTCTACAACATTGCATGGCAAACAAACTTAGATTCTACTCCGTATGATTTTGTAATATATGAGCACAAGAAATGCAGGTACTCCTCCAGCACACCACCACATGTGGTCATATCTAAGATAACAGTCGACTGAAAATAAATAGGTCAGTCGATTATTTAATGAACCGTCCGATCTATAAGGAACGGGCAGATGGCCTTCGTCTACCTCCCGCGAGTCACTGTTGACGATCTTTCTCGAACTGCCAGCGACCACCGGTCCAGACCCCTGCCTCCGCCGCCCCGCCCTCCCATCAACCTCACACCACCGCCGTGCTTGGCAGCGCCCCCAGGCCATCCCTTTAATCCCGGCTGACCTCCAGATCGGGCACCAGTAGCTCTAAGACGCACACGCCCCTAAGATAAACACCAAGGCGCTGCTTCCCCGGCGTAATAGGCGTACTAGCGCCTGTTACGCCGGGGAATGCTTCCGTTAATTGGCAATCAACTGGCCAGAAATTGAAATTCAGGGGGGCGACGGACCTCTAGCTAAGGTGAAATAGTATATGAGGAGAAACCTTGTGCATCGCGAGTTACTAGGAACATCTAGTATCAATAAGAAGCGGTCAACTAGTGTCTTCTGTGGGATGAATACCATGCAAGCAGAGACGTAAGATTTGCACGAATAAGGGAAGAGGAGTACCTTTTTCGGTTGCCGATGTGGTCACCTCCATAAGTCATGCCGATTTTCTTCTTTTTATCAGGGAAACCGATGTTCTGGAGGGTGCATGCTTGGACGAACCCATGGCTAAATTGTTGATTGTGTTGCCGTGGCCATATGTCAGCGGAGGGGAAGCAGATCCGAGGCGGCGAAGGACGGCGTAGCAGGAACAACTCCGGTGCGGTGGAGGGTGGCGAAGTTGGAGCGGCAGCGGTGAGGCGCAGGACGGCGTGGTTGAACTGGCTCGGGTACGGACGGCTCGGCCTCGGCTTCAACTACTAGCCATGGAGGGCATTGCGGTTGAGGTTGCGGTGGACGACTACGTCGGGGTATCGGCTCCAGCGTGATGGAGGAGGGCGGCGGTTGATGGGTGGGATGGGGTGGCGGACGAAGGACGCCGGGGTTTCGCGGCTGGTGGAGAGGTAGTTTTGGCGCCCACGGAGTATGAATGGGGAATCAGACGGGTGGGGGGGGAACCATGTTTCGGTCTGGGACACGCTTGTTTTTGGCTTTTTTGAATAGAAGATGGGACGCGCTTGTTTGAAATTTGGGGAAAGTACAAACTTTGCCCCCCTCTTAAATTTCGGACCTACTGTGGGTCAGGGGTAGGATGGTAATCCCAGGTGTCCCAAATAGTGGGCGGGAGCAATTTCGGCCGCGTGCATGTGTGCTTAGGCGACCATTGTGTATGAATGTTTTTCGGATGCGGTTGCATGGCGTCTAGATGAAGCTACAAACCTACCCCGATTTAGACCTTTGGACGTCGGGCCGGTAGGTTTCACGGGTTGGAGTTATTAGAAAAGTAATTTCCTTGTACTACCAAACATTGGTCTCATGCGGTTTCGGGCCAGTAGAGGCTCTTTTGGCGCTTCGTTCGAAATTTTGAAACACAAGCATTCACGTTTAGAGTACTCTTGAACTATGAGGATTGACCTAAATATACAACGTTATATTTGACCTTGTATGTTTGAAAACCTCATTAAATTATCCGCTTCTTTTTGAAATTTTGACACTTGAAAATCCTATAACTACAATTATTTTGGAATGGAGGAGCTAAATTTGAATCTATTTTGTACACGACTACATATTCTATTATGTACAAAATCAGAGCAAAGGTTGGCGCCCCCATAATTTAGGTATGGTTTACAAATGGCATGATATCAAATTCAAATAATTGAATGGACTTCATGTTGAATTCAATTTTTTTAAACCACCTTAAGTTGAATTCAAATGTATGCTAGTTCATAGGTAGTAGCTATTTATAATGTCCATTGTGTAACTTTCGTATGTATAATGTGCTTTACACACACAACATGAACTATACTCATGTTTATATTCGATTGCTAAAGCGATGCATTGTCTGGAGTTCATAATACTAACTATGTGGATCAATTGTGTTGAATAATAACATAGACATGCTCAAATTCGATAGAATCTAGATGTCTGATGGATCAATGACCGCTCCTTACGCGAATTGCAAATATCATGATCCCATCCTAATATTTGGATACAATTTATATCTTTAATCAATGTGTAGAGCAGTCTTTTACGTGTAGTTTCACTCTCCATCGGTGGTCTCTCACACATGCTCACACACTCTCTCCCGAGGTGTCTTTCTCGCACACATGCTCTAGATATAACCCTCCCTCCCTCTCGTAACCATTTACAACTGTTTTCACTAACCTTTATCACAAGCACTCTTCCTCTCACAAACATACACATGCACAATCCTCATCGACCCTTTCTATATACATGGACCTACCTACGTGTCTCATGTACGCACATTATCTTTATGCCTCTCTCTCACGCATTGTCTCACACCTCTCTTCCTAATCGACGAGTATGATTCTAGCAGAGCATTCTGTAGTATGCCCCTTAAAGTTAGGTTGGATGAATAGTAATATTAGAGATAAAGGGGTTACCTTAGTCCGAGAACCTAGGGTTACAAATCCTAGCCGGCTTTGTCAGTGGACATAGAGTCCTTCACAATTCTACTATCTTTGTCTTGTACGACTAGTCATCCATGGGTCTTCCTAAATGCTTCACGGGCCAACCAATGTGGCGCAGGACGGAACAGAACGAAGGGCCTCACCTTGACCCACCGGACCTCACGCGGTGACACACCCTCTGCCCCCACGTCTCATTATCTTCTCACACCCACACATACCAACACAAACACCACACACACAGAAAATTTCTCCTGGTGCCTCTATTCCCTCCCCCTTGCATATACACACTCAAGGGAATGGAATCTCTTATCGTGATGTCATATTCGTCTCTCTCTCTCTAGACCACTCTCATTTCTCGTGCTATCTCTCCCACGCCCCCCCGTCGGCCCCTCTATCCATGCCTCTCTCAAATAAGTAATACACACACGTACCTCTCTAGGCCCCGCCAAATGTATCAACTACACATTCACACATGTTACATCACGTACCCCATTGATCTAAAAAGCCCTCTCTTCACGTTTATTTCGCATAGAACATTCCTTTTGAATAAAGTGTGGCCAAAAAATATTTTAGAGTTTCTACATATATACAACATTACAAAGTTATATGGAGGAGTACGAACGCTAATTTGCATTGCATGGTGCCCACAATGATATTTATTCCGCACTGTGAATTTGTATATTTTTATACTATATACAAAGTTAGTCATAATAAAGAGAAACGAAGAGCATCTCTCTCTCCATCGCATACCCCCCTATACGCCCCTTTCACGTATGCACACAAAACTATCTCCAGGTCCTCTAAAAGTAAGCCCCCAGAAAATTCACGCATGTTTCATCTTTCTCTCGCAATATATGCAATGACGATCATTGTATTTGAAGGGAAAGCACGATACGTACATTGGACTTCAGAATCCACTCATTACGGTCACCATTTATGTTTAGTGGTTATTACGCAGTCACGGGCTCACCGTACAACTCTGTATTTGCTCATGACATGACTAGTTGACCAGTTAAACGCTCCACGTGGCACCTCTAGTGTTGCATCACATCATCTCACTACCATCGTGCCCACCTGTCGACTTGTATCTACTCTACATCTACACTCTTATAAAATACATAAAATACACTCTTATAAAAAACACAGTTGGTGATGATGGTGTGCCTGCCATCCTGCAATATAGGCCGTCCGATTTATATCTGACGGATAGGAAAGAGACTATGGCAATTTTGCAAAAAGGTACCCACACACCTCTCCACATTTGCAAATAAGGCCTTCCCTCATTCATCCTTTTCTCTCACAAGATAAACAAGTCATACAAATGCATCTTGATGTTATGTGCAACGCACGGGCATCTTGCTAGTAAGAATGAAAACAAACGACAAAAATATTTGGACGGTGGTTCGAAGTCATGACCGCGGGCACAGCGGACAAGGTGGCCTTGTATTGGTATGCTGAGCCGTCTGTTTTAACACACAGGAGCTGGTGTGGTGATTATACACACACGCACGCATGCACACGAACTGCATCCACGCAACACTCACACAAACACATGCACCCACGCACGCACGCAACACTCACACGTACACACGCAACCACGCACGCACGCAACACTCACACGCACACACACAACACTCACACGCACACACGCACACATGCATGCACACACCAGTACACCACACGACCAACACACACTCTCACGCTCAAGTGCTCAACCTACACGTGCATGCGCACACATCAGGCCCTGACAGACACATACACAACCAGGTGATTCCCGCGCACGGGTTGGAGCCTTGTCGCGCCTGCGTAAATTTGTGTTTATCTGACCTTTTGCCTATGCGAACTGATAGGTGGGACCCACAAAGAACGTGGTCAATTTAACTAGTCAACATGGCGCCACGCAGACTATTTGGCCGGTCAACAGAGTGCAATCCGATGCTGAGCTGTGAGCAAGTGACCGTATAATCACCGCAAAACGTATATAGTGACCGTAATCAGCTTATTCTAAAGTTCGGTGACCGTATTACGCTTTTCTCTCTGTAGGCCCTCCAAAACTACATCTCTACACAGTCTCGCATGTTACATCTAACAACTATGCAATACAACACTACTACTACTACTACACTCTAACAAAATAAATCATATGTGTTTTTAGTTTTACTAGATATCATATTGTTACTTATAATTATTCAGTTTGCATACATTAAAATTGCCTTTGAAATGTATGGCCAGTATCATCTACCGCGTGGGAAAAATCCCGCCCTTTCCTGTTTAATCGGGTTTGTATCGATGGATCGTGCGAAACAACAAAACTATACTAGTACTATACAGTACAGGTGACAGTTCACTGGGCCATCGTGTCGTCTACTCCTCCGTGGTAAGAGTGGAGCGCTCGCTTTCATAAATCTTCTAGTCCCTTTCACCGACATGTGGGACATTAAGCTACCGGGTCCACGTGCCATACCGGAATACAGTGCAGAGCAGCCGGGGTGAAGCACCCCAGTCATGGCGCCGGCGTAGTACTGAGCAATGAGGCGTCAAATCACAAAGCCGCACCTTTCCCGCAGTTAAGTTGGAGGGACGAAGCAACCATCATTTCACTCGTTGCTGAATCCGCTTCTCCCTCATCTTCTTCAACTTAACCATGTGTTGCTTCTGCCTCATGTGGGATGCGGATCGTCTTGGTAAAGCACTGACACGTGGGACCGCGTGTTAGCAAACCGCCAGGACAACGTCCTCCGAAAATAAGAAGCCTAATCCTAGACTTACAAAGGGCTACGTAGCTGCTACGTATACTTTCCATCTAATCTATATATGCCCCCCTGATTTTCAGGTGGGGTGGGCCTAATCCTCTCCTTTAATCCAATCAAATAGTCCCACATCACATCAGTTCGTAACTTTACGTAAACCATTACGTGGATGTAGCATTGCTCAAATAAGAAACCTCCCCCGCCATCCGCGCGGCAAAATCACCTCCTTTTTACTAATCTCGATTCTATAAATTTTTACATCAATATAATTGAGATTTGTATAGATAGCACACAGGAGCAAAACCAAGTGGTACGGTTAAGGGCATCCACAATGTGTAGCCAAATGTGAAAATAGCTTTTGGCATCATGGGAACCATTGTGGACGGTGTTGCCAAAGCCAAAAAGATGGAACCAAAGCTCCCTGATTGATTGATTAAAGGAATAGAAAAATGCAACGTCTCTCCTCTTTCTCCCATGCTTGGATGCATGTAGTACTACAGTGTAGAGCATAGAGTCTACTCCCATGTCCCTTCTATCACAAATCACAAAGCAGTGAGGCATCAAATCACAAAAGCACGGACGAAGCAACCATCATTTCACTCTTCGCTGACTCCGCTTCTCCATCGTCTTCTTTGAGAAGCCATCTCACCGCATTAGTTACTCCTAGTAGTACTAGTAAAGGACTTCCTGGATGCAAATAAGGCGGTTGTCTCGGCTTGCAGGCGGCACTTGCGAACGACTTACCGTGGTCTCCCTCAATGGTGTTCTCCGTCGAACGCACTTCGCCAAACCACCAAAAAAAATATCGTCGACGTCACCACAATGGGGAAGGAAGTCAAATATAGTTACTACCTCCATTTTTTTGTACACAAGGCCAGTATATAAAAATTAAAATTTGGAAAGGGCCACTAACACTAATCGAGGCAAAATTGATGGGGTTAGCAACCAAGGACATTAATATCCCTTGCATGCATGCGGAAGTGAGAAGGTTGGTTTGCATGGCGCTGCATTAATCAAGCGATGAGGAGTGAGATGGTTAGCTCGTTGGTCTTTGGAGAAGAAAATACGCATTAATTGACACGTGAAACGACGATTTGTATCAATTAAATCCCGCGAAGGAAAACCCAACCTTTCTTTTTTAACACTAGTACTCCTAGTACGTACGTACTTATCCTGTTTGGGTCTAGGCCTTGCATTGCCAAACTTCGCCACACATTTTTGCCAAGCTTGCCTAAAGTTTTCAAAATGAGAAGGAGGTACACTTGCGCATGGCTATCGCGGTCGCATCGCACCCTCACGCGGTCGCTCCTGCACGCCGCGGTCGCACCGCACCCTCACACAATCGCTCCTGCACGCCGCAAACCCAACCAAGGGAACACACCCTTACTGACACGTGCTGTCGCATGTGAACACACCAAACTCAGCCATCCTATCGCTGACACATAATTTTCGTTCATAGAGTATGTTTATCCAACCGCATGTTGGGGAGTATCCGAACGACCCGTGCGGTGGTCTGTTGGGGAAGAAGAAGAGGTGAGGAAGAAGGAAAGAAGGGTTAGGAGACGTAGGATATTCATCCAACCGCCTGAAATGGTAGACTGACCCAAGTCAGGCGACTTGCATAACAAATATATGTTTTTACACAGCAAAAGATCCATGAAAACAACAACATAAAGAAAGACTATCACTGCTTGCGGAAAGAGACGGCCTCGTCGTCTTTGGCTGCCGGTGTGAACCAGCCGTCGCTGCCGACGTGTGTCTCCGCACCGTGGTTGTCCTCGGCCTCCAGCTACTCGTTCAAGCGGAGCATGCGGGCGCTCTGCACGGATGAGAGCACAGCCCGGTTCAAGTCGAGGACGTCCGGTTCCGCCTGCAGGAGAGCCTCGATGGCAGCGGCATCCACGCGCTCCGCGTCGAGTCGAGCCTCCGCCTCCCGGTTCAAGTCCAGGACGTCTGGTTCCGCCTGCAGGAGGGCGTTGATGAGAGCGGCATCCGTGTGCTCTACGTCGAGTCGAGCCTCTGCCACCCGATTCAAGTCCAGGACGTCCGGTTCCGCCCGTAGGAGGGCCTTGATGGCAGCGGCATCCGCGCGCTCTGCCTCAAGTTGAGCCTCCGCCGCCCGGTTCACATCCACGACATCTGGTTCCGCCTGGAGGAGAGCCTCGATGGCAGCGGCATGCGCGCGCTCCACGTCGAGTTGAGCCTCTGCCTCCCGGTCCTCCTTTAGTATTGCCATGTTGAACTGTTGGTGTCAGGACCCCGATTCCAAGTCACACCGATCTAGCCGGTAACACCTCATATCACATTGCGGCCTCACGCACGGTATCCCACGGGTGTCACCTTACATGGCCCGGGACTGTTTGCGCCTTTTGGCTCACGTATATGATAGTGTCGCTAGCATCCATATGACAGAGAACCCGGGCCGACATGGCTAGTTGTGAACCCAAAGCGGCACAGTCCCATGGAGACATGCATACATGAATCACATCGAGCATGTCGGTCATCAACGAGTGAATCCGGGCTGTAGCACTGGGCTAACAGGACTCCGGGAAACCCAGGCTGTAGCAGGCTAGGCAGGACTCCGGATGTCACCGCGTGACATTTCCCTGAAGGGACAGACATAGGAATGAAGTGAAACACATGCTGGCCAGTCAAGTGTCCTGAGCAGTAGTGCTGGGCTAGCAGGACTCCAGTGAACCGGGCTGTAGCGGACTACTATGGCTCGAGGAACACCAGACTACATTTCCCCATAAGAAAGGCTGCCAAGGATAAACAACTAGACTGTCGGATCCCACTCATACCAAGCATTTCAATCATACACACAATATGCCCGATATGAGTACATACAACATGGCATCACAACAAAACTCTACAACTCAAGTACTTTATTTAAAGGCTCTAGAGGGCCATACATAACAAGTTCATACAGGTAGGGGTCACATGACCCGACACTCAAGTCATACAAGCATACAAGCACAAGAGGAAGAAAATAGTCTGAGTACAGACACTATAAAGCAAGAAGGCTTCTGAAGCCTGTCTATCTACATAGGGCCCTCCATGGCCAGGATCACCACCTGGGTGGCTAGTCACTCGTCGACATCAAGGTCTACGTAGAACCCATCGGAGGGGGCAGTGTTGTCATCTGAAAACAGTAATTAAGCAAACATGAGTACGAAGGTACTCAACAAGTCTTACAACAGAACCTACTATACATGCTCATTCTCAAGAAGGTGGTGGGGTTATTGCAGCAAGCCAGCTTTGACTCTTGGCTAGTCTATCCTACGGAACTCCACTAGTAAAATAGTTTTCACACACGAGTCCACTACTCACCAACACAATACTCCAACGGGGATCCTCCCTCGTCATCCTATGAGAGGGCCATCCTCGGTACTCACACTTATCTTGAGTCTTTTAGTAGTAACCATTAACTTGTCTATGAACTGCATAGGCAACCAAGTAGTCCTTTACCACGGACGCGGCTATTCGAATACTTTATACCCTGCAGGGGTGTACTTCTTCATACACGCTTTCACCACTTACCGCCATTTACACGACATGTACTCGGCAACCTTCAAGCGGAAGCCCAACGAGGGTGTCGGCCATGGCCTACCTAAACACTCAAGTCTCTAGTCCAGGTTCATCGCCTATCCAGGTTCCATCCGCAGGGAGTCCGGCTGAGGTTTCCACATACGGGCCCGAACGATGTGAACAGGGTCCTGAGACGCTAAACGGGCGCCCGGCATACCCGGCCATGGTGTATCTACCGCAACATAGCCCACCCCTAGGGTCAGCGCTATGCACGGCTGCCAACACATAACCTACAAACACCAGAAACTATTTGCAACCCCTGGACAGAGTACTAGGGTGATTAAGAAGCCGAGAGGGTCAATTAAGGATCCCAATGCATGGTAGTAGCTGATTCTTAAAATCACACATACAGATCTCAGTTCTTAGGGACGGTCTCAATGAAACAACCCACCATGTACTCCTACATGGCCTCTAATCGATACCTTTACCAAGTCATGTTCAGCACATCCCTCACATTACCGACATAATCCTTTCACTCTAGCCCATCACCTAGATGAACCAGACCTGATGCAACTCTAAGCATAGCAGGCATAGCAAGATAGGAATCACATACATGCCTCAATCAACTCCTACACATGCTAGTCAGTTTCATCTAGTTACTGTGGCAATGACAGGTCATGCAGAGGATAAGGGTTCAACTACCGTAGCACACAGCAGTTTGAATCGCGTTGTCTTAATGCAGTAAACAAGAGCAGAAGCGAGAACATGGGTTTGTATCGAAATGGTCAATGGGTTGCTTGCCTGTTGTAGTGGTAGTAGGGTATTGCCCTTCACACGGATACTCGGGGTTATCCTCGGAGGCAGAACCTACCACGAAAGACACACCGAACACGATCAACACATGACAATATGCAACAATATGATGCATGCTATGACATGGCAAAATGAATGTGTCTTGGCCTAATGCAAGCTAAAACAGGATGGAATGAACTCATTTGAATCAAAGATTCCAATGTTAGCTCATTTAACATGGCCTTATTAGTGCATTACCTTATTCTGCCTAAACAGCAAGGTTAACTTGTTTTGTCAGGCATGAAACCATTACAGATGGATAGATTGAATTTTTCTAATCATTTTTCATATATAAATCTTTGCATTTGGAGCTATGGTTGATTTTCTATGATTTTTAGAAGTTTTGGCTATTTTCTGGAATTTCCTATTAAAGAATAAATCCAGTAATTGAATTAATGCGTCAGCATGACATAGGTGTGATGTCAGCGGGTCAACTGGGTTGGCCAGGTCAAACCTTACTGGTGGGCCCTGTCTGTCAGTGACTCAGCTAATTAACAGAATTAAATTAACACTAATTAGCTGTCAGTGGGGCCTGGGCCCACATGTCAGTGACTAAACTAATTAAAATTAGTTAAAACTAATCCTAAACTAATTAGTAGACCGGCCCCACCTGTCATAGACTCAGGGAGAGGGGTCAACCTGGGCCCACACAGGTTCAACAGGGTCAACTCGCCGGCGTCTAGCCGCCGGTGAGGCCAGACGCGGCGGAGCAACGCGGGATTTGCACTCCCGCGACCAAAAGGACGGCGGAGACTATCTACGTGATGCAGGGAGGAAACCACGTCGAGTGGTGGCAGTGGGTGGAGCTGGGGTGGTCGGAAACATCGCCGGCAACGAGTTTGGCCGTGGCCGGAGCTCGGGTGAGGTCGAGCTAGTCGCTAGGGGGCATGGGGAGGCGCGTGCATTGGTGCGTTGAGCTCCTGGAGGTGCAGTAGGACTAGTGGACAGGGTGGCGCGGCCATTGGGTGGCCGGAGCCTCGCCGGCGACGAGCTCCGCGGCGGTGCGTGCGGGTGAGCTACGTGCGGTCTCTACGGGGCTCGAGAGAAAGAACAGAGAGGGCGGGGAGGTGGCTGAGCTCATGAGGGTCTCGTCGAGGCAGTCGGAGAGGTCGGGGATGAGCTGATGCGGCGGGGGCAGCGAAAGAGATCTCCGGTGGTTGGAGTTGAGGGCAAGCTCGGTGCAGCGTCTCCGGGGCGAGCGAGCGCTCGGGGCTCGACCCACTCGATGTAATCGATGACGGCGGAGCTCGTGGACACGATGAGATGGCGCGAGGACGACGGAGGGCGCGGCTACAATGATGGTGCGGCGACAGGAGCGTCGACCATGGTGGGGAACGGTGAGGGAGAGAGACAGGGGGGATGGCGTGTCCAGGGGCTTCGGGGTGCGACGTGGAGGCGTCCAGGCATCCAGGGGCGCGGGCGGCAAGCAGGTGACACCGTGGCGAGCTCGGGCATGCCAGCGTCACCTCCCTGCCTGCCTGGCGGGGAAGAAGCAGCTGGCTGGCGCGGGCCAGCACAGTGCTGGGCCACCAGGTGGGCCGGCTGGTGAGTTAGCTGGGCTGCGCCTGGTAAATTTCTCTCTCTTTTTTTATGTTTTTCTTATTTATTCTATTATTTTTGTAGCTTCAGGGCTTTATTAAAAATGCCAGGGCATTTCCATAAATCATAAAATTAATCATGGCTACTGCTTAGAATATATCCAACAACAAACATTTTAGTTTATGATTATTTGAGCATTTAAAATATTTTATAGCATTTAAATGCCCAAATGCAAATACCATAAGGATTAATCCAATGACCTTAGATGTCCTAGAAAAATGTGCACCATTTTTGTCAAAGGTTTTAACCCAAAACAAAAAGGGTGGGCTTTTTAGAAGGGCATTTCAGGTTCATTGAAAAAGTTTTTTAGTAAACCATAGTTATTCCAGGGGGGGTGCTGGGGGTTCTGTCATCCCCATTTCAAATTTAAGAGAAAATTAAACATGTTGCACACTCTAATGCTTGAACTAGCTAGGGTGTGACAACTCACCCCCACTCAAAAGAATCTCGTCCCGAGATTTAGGATCCTTCGGGAAGAAGGTGGGGTACTCGAGTCGAAGGCGATCCTCCCTTTCCCAAGTGGCTTCTTTCTTGGAATGGTGTGACCATTGAACCTTGAGAAACTTGATATTATGACGTCGAGTGGTACGCTCGGCTTGATCAAGGATACGAATGGGATATTCCCGATATGAGATGTTATCTTGTAGATCAAGCATTTCATGGTCCACTCCACGGATAGGATCCGCGAAGCAACGCCTGAGTTGAGAAACGTGGAAGACATCGTGAACTCTGGAAAGATGCGAAGGTAGTTCCAATTGGTAGGCAACTTCTCCTCATTTGGCGAGAATGCGGAAGGGTCCAATGTAACGAGGAACCAATTTGCCTTTGATACCGAAACGATGGTTTCCCTTTAACGGAGTAACCCAAAGGTAAGCCTTCTCGCCGACTTCATAAGTCATAAGCTTATGTTTACGATCATATTGACTCTTTTGACGAGATTGGGCTGTTTTCAATTTCTCACGAATAACGCGAACTTGTTCTTCTTCTTCCTGAATCATATCCGGGCCAAAGAGTTGTCTTTCCCCGGTTTCTGACCAGTTAAGAGGCGTTCAACATTTTCGTCCGTAGAGAACTTCGAAAGGAGCCTTACCCAAGCTAGCTTGATAACTATTTTTATAAGAAAACTCCACGAATGGAAGGCATTTCTCCCAACCCATTCCGAACGAGATGACAGAAGCTCGGAGCATATCTTCCAGAATTTGATTGACTCGCTCCACTTTACCACTTGATTGAGGATGGAAGGCGGTGCTAAAAGAGAGACGAGTTCCCATAGCATTTTGGAAACTTTCCCAAAATCGAGAGGTGAAGAGACTCCCACAGTCCGAGTTAATTTCCAATGGAACACCATGAAGAGACACTATTCGGGAGATGTATAAGTCGGCTAGCTGGCTAGCGGTAATACTCTCACGAACAGGTAGAAAGTTGGCTACTTTGGAAAGATGGTCGATCACGATGAAGATGGCATTATTCCCTCTCTTGGTCCTAGGAAACTCAGTGATGAAATCCATACTGATTTTATCCCATTTCCACTCAGGAATAGCCAAAGGTTGAAGGGTGCCAGCAGGCCGTTGATGCTCTGCTTTAACACGACGACAGACATCGCAGCTAGCAATGTATTGAGCAATTTCTCTCTTCATCCTAGTCCAGCAAAAACTCTGGCGTAGGTCTTGATACATTTTAGTACTACCGGGATGAATGGTGAGAGGGGATTCATGAGCTTCCTTAAGGATCAACTGGCGTAGATGTTGTTTCCTGGGAACCACCAAGCGGTTCTCAAAGAAGACATCACCTCGCTCATCCATGGAAAAACATTTAGCAACTCCGCTAGCGATGTTTTCCTTAATCCGGGATATGCCCTTATCATACCGCTGGGCAGTTATGATCTGATCCATAAGATTAGGCTTCGCCACCAGGGTGGATAGGAATCCTCGAGGAACAATGTGAAGATTAAGCTTATGAAATTCCTCATGGAGAAATAGTTGACTTTATTGTAACATCAGGTTGTTACAATAGGACTTACGACTTAGTGCATCAGCCATGACATTGGCTTTGCCCGGGGTGTAAGTTATTCCTAAGTCATAATCCGAGATCAACTCGACCCAACGTCTTTGCCTGAGATTCAAATCTGGTTGGGTGAAGATATATTTCAAACTTTGGTGATCGGTGAAGATCTCGCAACGATTACCGAGGAGGTAATGTCGCCAAGTTTTAAGTGCATGGACTACAGCTGCAAGCTCTAGATCATGTGTGGGATAATTTTCCTCATGTGGGTGTAATTGCCGTGAAGCATAGGCAATTACCTGACGATATTGCATGAGTATGCAACCTAGTCCTTGTCACGAGGCGTCGCAATAGATAATAAAGTCCTTGGAGAAATCTGGTGGTACCAGTACGGGAGCAGAGGTCAGGCGTCTTTTCAGTTCCTGAAAGCTGAACTCGCACTATGGAGTCCACTCGAACTTTTTATCTTTCTTGAGGAGTTCAGTTAGAGGTTTAGCAACCTTGGAGAAATTCTCGACAAAGCGGCAGCAGTAGCTCGCTAAGCCAAGGAAGCTCCGAACTTGCTTGACCGTCTCAGGTGGAGTCCAATCAAGGACAGCTTGAACTCGCTCGGGATTAACAGCAATACCCTTACCAGAGACTACATGACCTAGATAGGTCACTTTTGGCAACCAAAATTCACACTTGGAGAATTTGGCATAAAGGCGATGCTCTCGAAGTTTCGTTAATACCAGCCTTAGATGTTCGGCATGTTCCTCTTCATTCTTGGAGTAGATGAGTATGTCATCGAGGTATACTACGACGAATTTATCCAAATACTCCATGAAGACCGAGTTCATTAACCGAGAGAAGGTGGCTGGGGCATTGGTTAAACCAAAGGACATAACGGTGTACTCGTATTGGCCATAACGAGTAACAAAGGCCGTTTTGGGAATGTCCGCGTTTCTGATTTTGATTTGATGGTAGCCCAACCTCAAATCCATCTTGGAAAAGACTGAGGATCCAGCGAGCTGGTCATACAGATCGTTGATCCTAGGAAGCGGATACTTGTTCTTGATAGTGACCAAGTTGACAGGTCGGTAATCTACAACCATTCGATCCGTTCCATCCTTCTTCTTGACGAAGAGGACGGGGCAAGCCCAAGGAGAGGAACTAGGACGGATGAAACCCTTTTTCAAGGACTCATCGAGTTGGTTCTTAAGCTCGGCTAGTTCTAAGGGTGCCATCTTATAGGGTCTCCTAGAAATTGGAACGGTTCCTGGAACAAGGTCTATCACAAACTCGACATCCCTATCAGGTGGAACACCTGGTAGTTCTTCTGGAAAGACATCCGGAAAGTCTCGGACTACCGGAACATCTTCAAGGTCTAGAAGGGGGTTGGCATTTAGGGAGTAAAGCTAGCGCTTGGCCACTCGAGTTAAGACATTGGCTGTCTTGCCCGATGGGTGAGTAAGTTGAACAGTTCTAGTGGCACAATCAATCTTAGCATAATGAGCTGACATCCAGTCCATACCCAAAATGATGTTTATGTCCGAGGACTTGAGAGCTATTAAGGATGTAAGGAAGACAAGTCTGTCGACAAGAATTTCGTTCCCATGGCTTACCCTAGAAGTTTGCCATCTAGAGCTAGGGGTTTGAATTTCCATGGTAGAGGGCATGTCACAGAATGTCGTGTTATGCAATCGAGCATAGTTCTCGGATATGAATGAATGAGATGCTCCAGTATTGAAAAGAACAGATGCTGGATGGCAATTAACAAGGAGCGTACCAAGGACGACGTTAGGATCCTCACGAGCCACCTCGGCGGAAACATATTTGACATGGCCACGTGTAGTAGTGACTGGCTTGGCGTAGATGTCTTTCCCGCTGGCTTACCACGGCCAACGGACTTTCCAGTCTGATTGGGGTTGTTCTGGGGGCACTCTCGACTATAGTGACCCGGCTCTCCACACTTGAAGCATGTCACCACATTGGGGCGTGGAGCAGTATTAGCAGCGGGGCCACCATAGGGCTTGGGCGGTGCAAACTGCTGGTTGGGATGAGGCGCCTCAAAGGATGGCCTCGGAATGAACCTGGGTGGCAGTGCCGTGCTTGGGATCCACACCCGGCACTTCTGAGCTCCAGAGCCGGATGAAAAGCCAAAATCACGTGAGTGCTTGCGTGAAGCATCATAGTCAAACTGGCCTGACTCAGCACTGATGGCTTTATTAACCAACTTCTGAAAAGAGGTGCACTCGTGCAGACGAAGATCGCGGCGAAGCTCAGGGCTAAGTCCCTTGCGGAACCTTGCCTGCTTCTTAGCGTCGATAGATACTTCTTCAGGAGCATAACGTGCCAGATTCCCAAATTCACGGCTATATGCATCCACAGTCAGTCTTCCTTGGGTGAAATTGCAGAACTCCTCCCTCTTACGATCTATGAGACCTTCCGGAATGTGATGCTCACGGAAAGCCTCACTGAATTCAGCCCAAGTAGTGATTTGGCCGACCGGGCGCATAGCTTCAAAATTCTCCCACCAGAGGCTAGCAGGGCCTTCGAGACGGTAGGAAGCGTAAGTAACCTTATCAGCTTCGGCTACGTTGGCAGAACGTAGCTTGTGGGTGATGCTGTGAAGCCAGTCATCCGCATCGAGGGGCTCGACGGAATGGTTAAACTTTGCTGGGTACAACTTGATAAAATCATTGATTGACACCAAGTCATTTCGCGGATGGCGTGCAGTGTTCCTCTCAATCCGCTCCAGCAGGCGGTTAGCCTCACGCTTGTTTCTTTTCGCCTCCAGCATCACTTCGGCCAGAGAAGGCGGGTGAGGCAGATTTTCACCCCTAGCTGCACTGGCTTCCCCCTGCTCCGGGGCAGCAGGATTGCTGCGGGTGTTGACCATCCTAGGAGAAAACAAGACAATGGTTTAGGTAAGGATGGCTCAAACTTAGCAAGGAAGTGCAGAATGTAATGGATAACACGGAATGCAGAGATGTCCATTCGTATGTCATGGTAATATAAAACTGCCATATATATACCAACGGTCATACACACCATACATAGTTTAGTACAAGCCCGGGCTACATTACAACTATGATGAAAGACGTTACATATCATCGGAGGCATTCCAAGATCCTATACATTATTTGTCTACACCTCCGGAATTGATTACACACAAATTCATATTCCACAAGTCACGCAGGACAGTGAAGATACAACTATTACAATACTAGTGGTACTACTACTAACTCAGACAGCTCCGTAGTAGTCCTCATAGAAGTCACCTCCATAGCCTGGAAGTTCAACGTGATCATCCAGGAACAGACGGTCCTGAGGAGCTTGTGGACCAAAGGGACTAGGATGAGGTCTTGGACCAACAAATGGTGGCCTGCGGGGACCACGGGGAGGGGTGATGCCTCCCACATCACGCCAATCCACCATGTCTGGCAGAGCAGATCTCACAGGATACAGATCCCTTGTATCCATACATCCAGCTTGCACCGCAGGTGCAAACCGAGTCAATGTGGCCCAATTATCAGCACAGGTGTTGAAAATCTCCAGCCTCAAGGCCCGATTCTCTCGGTCTTTATCCTCGAGCATCTCGGCAGTGGTACGAGTTAATGAGTCCTCCTGAGTGGAGTCAGCATAGATAGCCTGAAGATACCCTTGCGCTCCCGGAAGTGAAGCTGGCATGCAACGGAAGTCGGTGTTGCGAAGCAGGCCAGTCCGGACTCGCATGATGGTCATCATGGAATAGGCAGCATCCTGCACAACCATCTCAACAGTAACCCCGAGTCCATAGGAATAGTGGAGGGGCTCGGTAGATCCAGGATAAGAAGGAAATATCCTGACAGTGCAGAAATATTGGCTTTGATTAAAGTCTCGGAACTGCTCTTCGACAGTGTACTCGGGATACCAACGGTAACCCGTCTCGATCATTACCCGGACTAAAATAGCAGTATGACCGGGCACGTCGAGGCACCGGGTCAGGCGAACCACTTGGTTTTGAGCACGGTTGGCCATCTGAAAGCACAACCACAATGCAAAGACATTAGAATTTCTAGGGAAAATTGGACAGCATAACAGCTGTAAATGCTCAGAAAAAGATTTGAGACATCCACAACAGTTTGCAATACCACTCAACAACATCATATCAAGGTTCTGATTCAACTGGCAACATACAAAAGGTAGTAGAAACTGTACTGAGGCTTGTAACAACAATCCTATAAGCTACTACGGATTAGTAATACGTGAACCTGATAGAAGGAGAGAGCCTAGTCCTTAACCCACGTTGAATAAGAAGAGAATGACTCAGATCAGAGGGCATAAGGTAAAGGAGTAAAAGAGCCTTACGTTCCCTCCCACAATCAATTCCCCTACATATAACTAAAGCATTTCTAGACTCGACATCGACCAGTTTGGCTCAACGAACCTACAGGCAGTCCGGCTCTGATACCAACGCTGTTAGGACCCCGATTCCAAGTCACATCGATCTAGCCAGTAACACCTCATATCACATTGCGGCCTCACGCACGGTATCCCACGGGTGTCGCCTTACCATGGCCCGGGACCATTTGCGCCTTTTGGCTCACGTATATGATAGTGTCGCTAGCATCCATATGACAGAGAACCCGGGCCGACATGGCTAGTCGTGAACCCAAAGCGGCACAGACCCATGGAGACAGGCATACATGAATCACATCGAGCATGTCGGTCATCAGCGAGTGAATCTGGGCTGTAGCACTGGGCTAACAGGACTCCGGGAAACCGGGGCTGTAGCAGGCTAGGCAGGACTCCGGATGTCACCGCGTGACATTTCCCCGAAGGGACAGACATAGGAACGAAGGGAAACACATGCCGACCAGTCAAGTGTCCTGAGCAGTAGTGCTGGGCTAGCAGGACTCCGGTGAACCGGGCTGTAGCGGACTACTATGGCTCGAGGAACACTAGACTACATTTCCCCATAAGAAAGGCTGCCAAAGGATAAACAACTAGATTGTCGGATCCCACTCATACCAAGCATTTCAATCATACACACAATATGCCCGATATGAGTACATACAACATGGCATCACAACAAAACTCTACAACTCAAGTACTTTATTTAAAGGCTCCAGAGAGCCATACATAACAAGTTCATACAGGTAGGGGTCACATGACCCGACACTCAAGTCATACAAGCATACAAGCACAAGCGGAAGAAAATAGTCTGAGTACAGACACTAGAAAGCAAGAAGACTTCCGAAGCCTGTCTATCTACATAGGGCCCTCCATGGCCAGGATCACCACCTGGGTGGCTAGTCACTCGTCGACATCAAGGTCTACATAGAACCCATCGGAGGGGGCGGTGTTGTCGTCTGAAAATAGTAATTAAGCAAACATGAGTACAAAGGTACTGAGCAAGTCTTACAACAGAACCTACTATACATGCTCATTCTCAAGAAGGTGGTGGGGTTATTGCAGCAAGCCAGCTTTGACTCTTGGCTAGGCTATCCTACGGAACTCCACTAGTAAAATAGTTTTCGCACACGAGTCCACTACTCACCAACACAATACTCCACCGGGGATCCTCCCTCGTCATCATACGAGAGGGCCATCCTTGGTAATCACACTTATCTTGAGTCTTTTGGTAGTAACCATTAACTTGTCTATGAACTGTATAGGCAACCAAGTAGTCCTTTACCGCGGACGCGGCTATTCGAATAGTTTATACCCTGCAGGGGTGTACTTCTTCATACACGCTTTCACCACTTACCGCCGTTTACACGACATGTACTCGGCAACCTTCAAGCGGAAGCCCAACGAGGGTGTCGGCCACGGCCTACCTAAACACTCAAGTCTCTAGTCCAGGTTCATCGCCTATCCAGGTTCCATCTGCAGGGAGTCCGGCCGAGGTTTCCACATACGGCCCCGAACGATGTGAACAGGGTCCTGAGACGCCAAACGGGCGCCCAGCATACCCGGCCACGGTGTATCTACCGCAACATAGCCCACCCTTAGGGTCAGCGCTACGCACGGCCGCCAACACATAACCTACAAACACCAGAAACTATTTGCAACTCCTGGACAGAGTACTAGGGTGATTAAGAAGCCGAGAGGGTCAATTAAGGATCCCAATGCATGGTAGTAGCTGATTCTGAAAATCACACATAAAGATCTCAGTTCTTAGGGACGGTCTCAATGAAACAACCCACCATGTACTCCTACATGGCCTCACATCGATACCTTTACCAATTCATGTTCAACACATCCCTCACATTACCGACATAATCCTTTCACTCTAGCCCATCACCCAGATGAACCAGACCTGACGCAACTCTAAGCATAGCAGGCATAGCAAGGTAGGAATCACATACATGGCTCAATCAACTCCTACACATGCTAGTGGGTTTCATCTAGTTACTGTGGCAATGACAGGTCATGCAGAGGATAAGGGTTCAACTACCGTAGCACACAGCAGTTTGAATCGCGTTGTCTTAATGCAGTAAACAAGAGCAGAAGCGAGAACATGGGTTTGTATCGAAATGATCAATGGGCTGCTTGCCTGTTGTAGTGGTAGTAGGGTACTACCCTTCAGACGGATACTCGGGGTTATCCTCGGAGGCAGAACCTACCACGAAAGACACACCGAACACGATCAACACATGACAATATGCAATAATATGATGCATGCTATGACATGGCAAAATGAATGTGTCTTGGCCTAATGCAAGCTAAAACAGGATGGAATGAACTCATTTGAATCAAAGATTCCAATGTTAGCTCATCTAACATGGCCTTATTAGTGCATTACCTTATTCTGCCTAAACAACAAATTTAACTTGTTTTGTCACGCATGAAACCATTACAGATGGATAGATTGAATTTTTCTGATCATTTTTCATATATAAATCTTTGCATTTGGAGCTATGGTTGATTTTCTATGATTTTTAGAAGTTTTGGCTATTTTCTGGAATTTCCTATTAAAGAATAAATACAGTAATTGAATCAATGCGTCAGCATGACATAGGTGTGACGTCAGCGGGTCAACTGGGTCGGCCAGGTCAAACCTGACTGGTGGGCCCTGTCTGTCAGTGACTCAGCTAATTAACAGAATTAAATTAACACTAATTAGCTGTCAGTGGGGCCTGGGCCCACATGTCAGTGACTAAACTAATTAAAATTAGTTAAAACTAATCCTAAACTAATTAGCAGACCGGCCCCACCTGTCATAGACTCAGGGGGAGGGGTCAACCTGGGCCCAGACAGGGTCAAACAGGGTCAACTCGCCGGCGTCTAGCCGCCTGTGAGGCCAAACGCGGCGGAGCAACGCGGGATTTGCACTCTGGCGACCAAAAGGACGGTGGAGACTATCTACGTGATGCGGGGAGGAAACCGCGTCGAGTGGTGGCAGTGGGTGGAGCTGGGGTGGCCGGAAACATCGCCGGCGACGAGTTTGGCGGCGGCCGGAGCTCGGGTGAGGTCGAGCTAGTTGCTAGGGGGCAGGGGGAGGCGCCTGGATTTGTGCGTTGAGCTCCTGGAGGTGCGGTAGGACTAGTGGACAGGGTGGCGTGGCCATTGGGTGGCACGAGCCTCGTCGGCGACGAGCTCCGTGGCGGTGCGTGCGGGTGAGCTACGTGCAGTCGCTACGGGGCTCGAGAGAGAGAATGGAGAGGGTGGGGAGGTGGCTGAGCTCACGGGGGTCTCGTCGAGGCAGTCGGAGAGGTCGGGGATGAGCTGATGCGGCGGGGGCGGCGAAAGAGATCTCCGGTGGCCGGAGTTGAGGGCGAGCTCGGTGCAGCGTCTCCGGGGCGAGCGAGCGCTCGGAGCTCGACCCACTCGATGTAATCGACGACGGTGGAGCTCGTGGACATGATGACGCGGCGCGAGGACGACGGAGGGCGCGGCTACAACGACGGTGCGGCGACAAGAGCGTCAGCCATGGTGGGGAACGGCGAGGGAGAGAGACAGGGGGAATGGCGTGTCCGGGGGCTTCGGGGTGCGACGTGGAGGCATCCAGGCGTCCAGGGGCGCGGGCGGCAAGCAGGTGACGCCGTGGCGAGCTCGGGCACGCCGGCGTCACCTCCCTGCCTGCCTGGCGGGGAAGAAGCAGCTGGCTGGCGCGGGCCAGCACAGTGCTGGGCCGCCAGGTGGGCCGGCTGGTGAGTTAGCTGGGCTGTGCCTGGTAAGTTTCTCTCTCTCTCTCTCTCTCTCTCTCTCTCTCTCTTTTCTGTTTTTCTTATTTATTCTATTATTTTTGTAGCTTCAGGGCTTTATTAAAAATGCCAGGGCATTTCCATAAATCGTAAAATTAATCATGGCTACTGCTTAGAATATATCCAACAACAAACATTTTAGTTTATGATTATTTGGGCATTTAAAATATTTTATAGCATTTAAATGCCCAAATGCAAATACCATAAGGATTAATCCAATGAACTTAGATGTCCTAGAAAAATGTGCACCATTTTTGTCAAAGGTTTTAACCCAAAACAAAAAGGGTGGGCTTTTTAGAAGGGCATTTCAGGTTCATTGAAAAAGTTATTTAGTAAACCCTAGTTGTTCAAGGGGGGTGCTGGGGGTTCTGTCATCCCCATTTCAAATTTAAGAGAAAATTAAACATGATGCACACTCTAATGCTTGAACTAGCTAGGGTGTGACAGCTGGTCTGCCTGCACCATGCGGGACTCGGACGCCGGCACAAAGTCGACGTCCATCGTCTCATACCCATCGGGGGCCTTCTGCACCGCGACCTCCGCCATGAACATTGGATCGGCTTCCTCCTCCTCGTAGCTTGGCTCCAGAGAACTCGGGGATTGGCCCGCCGCAAAGGGAGCTTGGGAACGGAGGTCTGTGGCGCCGACCGCCGCCGCGATTTCTGCGCGGCACTCCGGCGTCAGCATCTTGTAGTAAGTGATCTTGCGGCGCACCATGGCTTTCCGGCGAATTAGGGGACGCTTGATGCGGGCTAGGGGATCGAAAGGTGGGGGAATGGGCTGGAGATTTGGTGTGGTTTTAGGGCAGTGGCTGGCATAGGCCGAGCAGCGAAGGTTCTGGTGTGAATAGTGGTTCCGGTGACGACCGGTCAATCGGTTTTGACTGTACATCGCTCTTGTCGCGTTCGCTTTGCAACCTGGCACGCTGGACCCTCCAGGTCGCTCACCGAATGGAATGCGCTTTGTCTTGCGTTTTTGCTCACTTGTGGGACCGTAGTTGAGAGCAAACCGACGTCCCTCCCCCTCCCCCGCCCGCGTCATTTATTATACCACCACTCCCTCCGTTTTATGCGGAGTAAATAAAAACAAAGGGAGTATTACTATGGATGAGGATCCCCTGACGTGGCCGAACCCATTGAGTAACTGACATGCGGGGCCTAGCAAGCATGAGGTCCGCCAGTAAGTGACCGAAAGGGAGGGTAAGGCAGGGATACCTACGTCAGAGGATCCACTTCCACTATACTACTTTGACCAAATGTTAGAGTAATAATATATGACATGCAACTTACACAAATGTTAGAGTAATAATATATGACATGCAACTTACACAAAGCATACAGGGTCTAATGCGCTTTTCGAGGCTAACTTTGACCAAATGTTAGAGTAATAATATACGACATGCAACTTACCCAAAGCATACGGTCAAATTCGTATGTGAAAGGAGTTTCCAATGATATAATTTTCACATTATACATCTCATGTACTATTAATCTTGTCAATAGTCAAATTGGAAACCATCTCGAGTACAAATCTAGGAGTACGTACGAATCTAACAATATTGATTGGGCGTTGTTGAATGTTGATACCTTTTTTATCAAAGTAGATATACTTTGACTACACATAAAACTTATATATAAACTACTCTTTAAAAACGAAACGAACATTGAATACCCTTTATATATGATTTGCGGATGCTATGATCACCGGTTCAAAATTTTGAATCCGCCTTAGGTATCACGTGCCCCCACTCGTTCCCTCTCGATTTCATCTCGGGGCCCGGAGATCTATTGAAAGAGGACTAGGGTGGATACATGCAAATGATACTCGACGAAATGTTGAAATGAGGCATGCGGGAGGATGGACTCGACTGGAGGGCGACATGATCGATGGAGAAGAGGGTTGGAGAGGAATGAGAAATAAGAAAATGCCACATGATTATACTTGAACGGCTCAAATAAACAATAAGTTGTCTCGCTTGGCCTACATAGTGAAAGGCCTAATGGGCAACGCGGAGCACCGACGCTCGAATATGGCCGAGAAAACAGGGAAACAAACATGTGGGGCACACCCGTCGGGACGACGTAGCGCAGACTAGTCCAATGGAGGAGCTGGCGCACGACCTCCTCGCCACCGACAACCGTTCATGTGGGTCGTTGGGGCCAACAACGGGGCGCAGCTCCAGCACCGCCTCTGGACACGACGACCGCGGTGAGCGACACGCTCATATCGTCACTAGACACGGCCGGTTTCAGTTTGCCGAGGGTGGCGTTAGTGCTGTGGCACGACCAATGGTATGTTTGGTTTGTGCCCAGGGTTGCCCCATCAAAGCATTGGGTAGCCAAAATTTTGGTTGAGGTATTGGTTGCCCATGATTTGGCCGACATTGCAAGAAAAATGAACTTGAGTTGGCTAGAGTTCATTGGCATGCCAAAGAAATGGCAACCATCCAAACAAAGACCAATCTTTGGGTCATGACCAAAATTTTGGTTGAGGTATTGGTTGCCCATGATTTGGCCGACATTGGCAAGAAAAATGAACTAGAGTTGGCTAGAGTTCATTGGCATGCCAAAGAAATGGCAACCATCCAAACAAAGCAATCTTTTGGTCATGACCAAAATTTTGGTTGAGGTATTGGTTGCCCATGATTTGGCCGACATTGGCAAGAAAAATGAACTAGAGTTGGCTAGAGTTCATTGGCATGCCAAAAAAATGGCAACCATCCAAACAAAGACCAATCTTTTGGTCATGACCAAAATTTTGGCAAGGTGCACTTTGGCCACAATCCAAACACACCCCAACACCCGGCTCGTCGAGGATGCACGGGGCGCCGCGACGCATCCGCGGAGTGGTGTAGCACGGCCAACTGCATCCTCTGGACCTGAGACCATGCTGGGTCATCTTGCTTTTTCAATGACATGCGGGGATCGCATGTGAGCAAAGGGCATCTCCAACGTTGCCACGACCGCAGCTGACTACCCTGGCACACCAAAACCCTCGTCCCTCGCGCCGTCGCGCGGTGCGTTCCCAGCCGGCGCCAGCTACCCGCATTCATGCCGTCCGTTTGTATGTCGTCATTAAGGGGCTCGGTGCCCAAGGAACAACTCCGGCGACTTAATGACGCACCCAGACGCTTGGCCTCACCGGAATGCGCTACTTAAAGCGGCAACGCCCAGCTAACCTCCACACCATAGCGCATTGTCCTCCACTTGGAACCACATCCGCCATGACCACAAGCGTGAACGCTCTGCAGGAGAGCTTGTCTTCGGGGATGGAACTCGAGGTCGCCACCCTCTCTCAAGTCGCCGCACAATCGATGGCCACGCTGGCGGTCGACGATGGGAGCACCGTCAGCCACGCGTCCTACTTGCCGCCGTCCAACGTCCGACACTGCCGAGGTCAGGGACTCCTCCGAGGATGAGTAGGGCATGGGAGGCGGCAGGGCATGGTGTGCCAACTGGCCGGTCCATCTCCCGTGTTCTACTTTTCCTCGCCGGAGACCGCACCTTCACTTCACGGGTCTTGAACCGCGCCCCCGTACATGGAGATCACATATGGAGGACGTCGGTCGCCGCCATAGAATAGGTTTATGGTCGGGTTTCTTTTATTTTTTTGTCCTATAAAAGTTCGAAATGTAATGAAAATCTGTCGTGTTTGCATTAATCTCGGCCGGTGTATACGAACTTTCACAATAATATACATATTGTAGGAGTACTAGCAAGATGCCCGTGCGTTGCACGGAAGATCAAGATCTTGTGGGAGAAAAGGATGAACGAGGGAAAGCCTTATCTGCAAATGTGGAGAGGAGTGCGGGTAAATTGTCATAGTTTCCTTCCTATCCATTAGATATAGATCGGACGGCCTATATTGCAGGATCGGACACATCTTTCTACATCTACGGGAACCTACGAAAGGGTTAACGTAAATTGCCTCTCTCTCTCCTCCCCTGATTTTCATGGTGGTGGGCCCCTCCCTCCCCCCAATCTACAATCAAGAGCTCACACGTTTCACATTACGTTAATTACGTAACTAGGATTAAGTAGGTGTAGCATTACTCGTCCTAAAAAACCCAACTAAGCCAACCTCCCAGCATATCGCGCGGGAAAATACCCGGCCGCGCCGTTTTAGTCGGGATTACCGGATTACTAGTAGTACTATCGATGGATCGCGCTTCGGCTTGCCTCTTCACTGACACGTGGGACTGCACTTGGAGAAACCGACCATGCGCCAAACTCCCCCCACCCACAGCGCGAAAATCCTCCCCCCCCCACACCCAAAAATTCCCCCCAAATCCGATTCAACCGCCCTTCGGCCAACCAGCCAATAATATTCCCCAAACCCCCCTCCCGCTGTCCCCCTCCAGTCCATTCGCTCCGCCAAAGCCGCCCTCCCCGCCGCGCCGATACGTCGGCGCCGCGGTTCGGCGATCCTCTCGCTCCCACAATACGCTCTCGTAGACTGCCGTCCTCTAGCCGAGCCGCCACCTCTAGCTACGTTCTTGTGGAGGCGCACGGCGGTCAGCGCCGCCACCGCTGGCGACGTTCGTGTGGAGACGCACGGCGGTCAGCTTCTCCCACGGTACGCACATTCTAGACTGAGGCCCCGTTCATGTCGGTGTAGCGCTGAATGTTAGCTGATAGACACTGTTAATCTCACTATTTGCCGAAGTAGTTTACTGTCAATATGCTCTACTTAAGAAGCTTCCTTGCCCTGTTCTGCACTCAATCTACTTAGCTGAGATGGCATGCCAAGGCCGATTAGTTGCTAAAGTATCCTGCCATATATTTATTGTGACGTAGATTGCCATGGTCTAGTAGCCAATCTGTTAGGTGAAATAGCTCAACACCGTTTTATACTCGATCTTTGTTGCTGCGATGGCCTTCGATAGTTCGATGGCTGTGTGCTCGGCCTCATTGACTGCTGAAACAGCCTGCCATAATTTGGCACTCAAATCTGTTTGCTGAATTAGCTTTAGATATATTTCGTTACTTAGATCTGCTCGTCCAAATATCTTGCCATAGCTTTAGACATCGACCTAGGTATTTTTTTTGGACTTCATAAAAAAGCATATATGTTTTTCCTGTAATATCTAGTAGAAGAACTAATTTGTATGTCTAACAGATGGACATGACTTGGATAACTTCTGCTCGAAGATTCTCCGCTGCATATGTCGAGGGGGTTGAAAACTTCATGAACTTTATCAGAGCTGAGTACGGTGGTCCGAAATCAGATGTGCTCTGCCCATGTAGCAGTTGTATGAATTCAGTTACAAGACCCCAGTCAACTGTGCAAAATCATCTACACTTGTATGGGATGTCGGTCACATATACTAGGTGGGTTCATCATGGTGAAGCTGTGAACGTCAATGTTATTGACTACATGGAAGCAGCGGATCACCATCTTGATCCGCCTGATGCTCAGGTGGAAGAGGAGGAGGAGGTGGTGGTGGCGGAGCCAGTGAGTTTGACCAACATTGAAACAATGCTACAAAATGCTCGTGCATTCCGTGAACTTTCACCTGCAGAAGAAAAACGGTGGGCCCGCATGTTGGAACAATGCAACATTGCTGTCACCCTAGGAAATAAGCTGTCAGTATTCTCAGCTATGGTCACCTTTCTTCAGGTGAAGACATCTGAGCGGATGATCAACAAATCATTCGATGTGATGTTGGCTTCTTTCTGCGAATCTTTCCCAGATGCGTCTGAGCTGCCACACACCTACAGTAAAATGAAGAATTTCCTTCGTGTAGTTGGAATTGGATATGATATGATCCTTGTTTGTAAGAATAATCGTGTTCTGTTCCGAAAGGATTATGCCAACTTAAGTGAATGCCCGAAATGCAAATCATCAAGATGGAAAGATGGCGATGCTGTGAAGAGGATTCCTCATAATGTTCTGAGACATTTTCCAATTACACCAAGATTGCAGAGGTTGTTTCATGATGCTGAAACAAGAGAGGATGTACTGTGGCATTCTAGGAACCAGGAGTACAGAGATAAGAATGTAATGAGCCATCCATCTCATGGTAGTGAGTGGAAAAGCTTCAATGATAAACACAAAGAGTTTGCTGCTGACCCGAGAAACATTAGACTTGGCTTAGCTTCAGATGGATTTAACCCATTTGGCCACCAGAGTGCCACATATAGCATGTGGCCAGTGCTTGTTATCCCTTACAACATGCCTCCAAATGTATGCACCAAAGAATCAAACTACCTAATGGCCTTGCTCATCCCAGGTCCAAAAAGTCCTGGAAAGGATTTTGATTTGTTCATGGAGCTTCTTGTGGAGGAACTTCAACATCTATGGAAGGGTGTTCTCACTCGAGACCTATATAGCAGCCCACCAGCTGGTTTGTTTCTATGTGTTGTTATAATTTGGTGCATCCATGATTATCCGGCTTTGGGCACTATGTCAGGGCGAACGACACATGGTTACAATGCATGTGTTCACTGTGACAGGAATCCGCTGTCATATGAAATACTTAGCAAGATATGTTACATTGGACACCGCCGTTTCCTTGCCAAGGACAAGCCGCATACTAGAAAATACCGAAGACATGTGTTCAATGCAAAGCATGAAAACCATGATGCACCAAAGAGGCTCACCGCCGATGAGTTGCAAGTGGAATTAGAGAAGGTCAGGCATATTACACCAGGAAACCATCTTGGTAATGGTAGCGGGAAAAGGAAGCGTGGCAGGGTAGAAGAGAGATTATTGTTTACCCGCAGGTCCACTTTGTGGGACTTGGAGTATTGGAAAGATTTGGATCTGAGGCATAATCTTGATGTGATGCACATCGAGAAAAATATATGTGACATCATTATCGGCACACTTCTTAATATTGAAGGCAAGATGAAAGATACCTTAAAATCTATGATTGATTTGACACACCTGGGTATCAGAAAGGATTTGCAGGTGCAAGATGAAGGTAAACCACGGGATATGGCACCAGCTGTGTACGTCTTGGAAAAGGTAAAAAGAAAAGAATTCTGCGAGGTCCTGTCACGTGTGAGATTCCAACATGGATTTGCTTCCAACCCTGAAAGGAGAGTCAGTTCAGATGGAAACAAGGTACAAGGATTGAAAACTCATGACTGCCATGTCCTACTTCAAAGGGTTTTACCTGTTATCCTTAGAGGATTGGGCCACCTTGACTTATACAGAGCAGTTGCAGAGTTGGGACAATTCTTCAGGGAACTCTGTAGTAGGAATATCAGGATAGATGATTTTGAGCGTCTTAGGGACAAGATACCAACTATCCTATGCGACCTTGAGAAGATATATCCTCCAGCCTTCTTTGATGTGATGGTGCATTTGGCTGTTCATCTACCTGATGAGGCACTACTTAGAGGTCCAGTACAGTATGGCTGGATGTACCCTATTGAAAGGCGGCTAGGCACTTTCAAGGGCTATGTTAGGAACAGAGCTAGACCCGAGGGTTCCATTGCAGAGGCCTACATTGCTACAGAAGCGTTGACATTCTGCTCAAAATACATTGAAACAGCTGATCAACTTAGCAAAGAGGTGGGTGAAGACAATCCCGGGCTCAATGTTTTCGATTATTCTATTCGGGTTATAGGGAAGAGTCGACAAGAGGACAAACCTAAAGATTTGGACAAAATGGTTTGGTATGTGTTGAATAACTGTCCTGAGATACTACCTTATATCAAGTAAGTGCAGTACTGCAGCTTATACATCGTAATCTACTAAACTTGCAGCACATTCTTGTATATTTAGATGTTTGACGTGATCACTATGTTGTGCAGCATCTACAAAGAGGAGTTACTGCCGCAAAATCCAAAAAACATTGACAAACTGGTTATGGCAGGATTTATGAAATGGTTCAAGAACAATGTAAGCTTTTGAATTGCACTATCAGTTTTTTTGACCAGCTTGTCTATTTTCTAACCATAGGTTAAGAAGATGCGGGAGGATGGGCAGGCAGTTGATGATGCCCTTTACTCACTAGCAATGGGTCCTGATACTCGAGTAAGACATTATGAATCTTGCGTTGTTGGAGATGTGCGCTACAACACCCTTGCACGAGACGAAGGCAGGAAGACACAAAACAGTGCCATCATGAGCACGGATACGTATGACAAAGACACAACTGAAATGTATGCTGACATAACAGACATTATTCAGTTGCAGTATATCTCCAGTTTCGAGGATCATCGGTGTGTGGTTCTGTTGTGCTGTCGTTGGTATAACCTGTTTTCTAGGATCGCAAAACCCAGAGCTAATGATTATTTCAAATCCATCAATGTCAAGGTGGCGTACCAGACCAACGAGCCTTTTATTTTGGCAAATCAAGCAACACAGATACTTTTCTTGGAAGACACATTTGCACGTAGCGATGACTGGAGAGTATTGCAAAGGTTTGAGTAGAGGAATTCATTTAATGAAGTTGCACAACAAGATGATGCTTACACTGCTCCTGATGTACAAGATAACATAGATGTTCCTAATATCTTTGAGAACCATCACGTCAATGACACCGGCGAAAAGATTGCCTGTCGTGCTGTGGACATACAAGAGTTGATCAAGAAGAAGCCAACGTTTGAGGACGTTGAGGACGAAGAAGAAGATGACACCGTGGGGAATTACGATTCAGACTAATACACATGGCGAAGATGTTGACGCTGCTGCTGCGGATGATGATTACATTGCTTTTGTCGTATTTGCCTGTCAGAAGACGTTTTTTTATCTACTATGTGAAATTGTGTTTGCTATGACAACTGAAACCTGATGAACATGTTGTTTAGTATTTTGCTGTGAGAACATCACTTTTTATGTATGCTGATTTGTGTTTGGTGATTGTATGACAACTAAAACATGATGACATTGTTGTTTAGTTGTACTCATATTTGGCTGTGAAACTTGAATTTGATGACATAGTTTGCTGTTGGACTACAATTTGCTCGACGTCTTCGAATGAGAACAAAGCTGACCTGACAGGGCCTCTACTATTTATTTATTTATATGAGCAAAAGGGGATACCCCTGATTTCCGTTAATAGAAATCATTACATGTTCACAACACTATGCCCAGCCTGCTACACAGGTTTCATTCATTACTAGTTTCAACAAAGTGCTCATGTCGTAGCCACTGAATACATCACGAGTGCTACATACACTGCAAATAAAGAGACAATCATCCTATAGAGCACATCGATTTTGCCCATTATCTTCACAAGCTCTTTCATCTCCTCATTGTTGTCAAGGCCGTTCAGCAGCTGTTGCTTGGCCATGATCAGAGGAACTGATCTTTAAGCTTCTGCTCTACATCTTCCTCTTCTGCCGTTCCTTCAGTTACTTGTCCAACACCCCAACCTGCTGGTATTGGGATTCCTCGGCTAACCAAATAATCAGCATAGTTGCATTCCCCCACATCAGCAACTTCCCAGAAATACAACTCACATGAATCTTACCTTTTCTGCACGAATCAAATTGGTAGATCATCAACCAAACTATTAAAAAATCAGCAACTGAAAGCAGCAGAACAACACTTAAACATATTATTACCCCATGATTCGGGCATTTCTAGAAGACTCGGCCAGGGTTGCGGATTGTGGTTGAGACGCGACAGATGACTTTGCATGATTTGTTGCAGTGGCACCACACCAACGGCAGTGGGTTGCGATGAGCAATCGGCTGCGGTGCGCGTGCCGGTGAGGGTGTGATGAGACCCACAGGCGATGGTACAGGTTGCGACTTGGCGCATATCTGGTTGTTGCCTGCTGAAGAGCAGGTGGACGAGCAGCTAGCAGACATGGGTGCTGCGGCCAGAGCTTCTGATGCTAGGCAGAGTAAGTAGAGAAGAGGAGAAACGAACGTTGGATATGTCAGTGTCATTACTTGCAGAGTAGCATAGCACCATATATAGTCATAGTCTAGGTTTGGATTCGAACCAGCTACAGGAGCACGTCTTTCTTTTTTCTAAAACTCGGCAACGTCTCATTACTGGTATACTAGCTTGTTCTGTACGCCTTCCCAAGTCTTTGATTTTCTTTCCCTTTTTTGTGAGGAAGGAAGGAGGACAAAATTGAGAGTTCCTGGGACTCAAACCCAATACCTCTCGGTTGAAAACCAAGGGTGTTAGTCACTTATGTGGCGAACGTTCCCTGTGAAGAGGACGGCAGACGAACGCATTTTCCTTGCAGTTTTCTTCCTATATATAAAAAAGTATGCTACTTGGTGTCCGCTTAGTCAACAAACGATTGTGCCAAACTTGATCGTTGGATTGACATTCAACGTCTGTCGCGTTTCTTCAGTCTCTTCTTCCTCGAGCCACCAAAGCCAAACCAGCGCCGGCGGGACCGCCTGCTCCCGCCTCCCACGACTGGCTGTGATCTGCCCCGGCTCCTACTCGTTCCCGTCCGAGGCCTCACCATCGTCCTCCGCCTTGGTTCGCTCGCTGCGGCGCCGCCCTCCGGTGTTGTCAACATGGTCAACGACTGAGAGGAATAAGGAGATGATTGTACATGGTGAGGATGACAGTAGGGACCCATCAGTGCGCGCAGTAATTTTGTTTTTTCGGGATGGAGAAGGGTATAAACTGGGTTGTGTGGGACCCGTGGCCCGTCTAGCCCAGGCTTTTATTTCAGATGTTTAGCACATGACAAGCCCAATTTGTTTTTTTCCTTTCTGAAAATTGCTAGCCAGCTATTTTGCTTTTTGCAGAATAACCAACGTAGGCCTACTTGCTTTTCTACGCCCTGCTGGGCCGGAAATCTTTCAAGACGAGGAGGGATGCATTATGCCCAGAAAATGGGCTATAAGTAATAAGAAATGGGCTATAAGTAATAATAAATGGGCTGTAAAATGAAAAAATACAGCAAACAGACAATTAGTTCCAAAATATTGTTTTCTTTCGGATTTTGATATTTTCAATTTCATTGTTTTTGTGCGGGTAAAATTTCATTGAATTTAAATTAAGGTATATTTAGATTTAAAATTAATTTGAATCTGGCTAGAAATTTCGGGCTGTATGCTGTTTGGGACAGATTTGGAGGCTGACTTGTGGGTCTACTAGGTTGACGTGTACTTTGGCTTTGTCAACTTAGTCCACAAACGATTCTAACAGCAGTGACCATTGGATGTTAATCCAACGGCCGTGCTGCTTCTTCAATATCTGATCTTCTTGCTCCAGCCGCCCAAACCAGCTCCGGTGGGACCGGCCGTGCTGCCGCACAGGCCACACCGCCCACCCTACTTCATTGCTGGCTAGGCCATTCCTCTACTCACCCACACCTCCTGTTATTTTCCGGCGACGGCAGCCGGACCAGTAAACCCTCGTACTCCCCACCGCGTGGGCAACCATTGCCGAGTCTTGCCCGGCTCGGTGTCGTTCCCTTCCTAGGCCTCGCCGTCGTCCACCGCCATGGTGCTCTCGGCGCGGCCTGGTCAACTTGGTCAACGAATGACATCCATCGGCCGTGGACTGTACGTGCAAAATAATGATCCCTCCACCTTACAGCTGGGACCCACCGGAAGTGCCTCTGTATTTCGTGAAAAAAATGTTCCCCCCGCTGACATGTCGGACCCACCAGCTATATCTTCGCACACAAGGAAGTGCCTCCTTATTACGCACAAAAAAATGAATACCCCCTGCTAGCTGGGACCCACCATAGTGGGAGGATGACTTGTGGGCCAACAAAGTTGACGGGGACGGAGGGCTTTGTCAACTTAGTCAATATGAACGATTCTAGCTCCAATGACCGTACGATGTCCATCCAATGGCCGTAGTGCTTCTTCAACCTCTGGTCTTCTTGCTCCAGCCGGCCAAAGCAGCGCCGGTCGTGCCGCATGCTCCTGCCTCCCGTGGCCAGCTGTGCTGCCGCGGAGGCCTCACCGCCCCTACTATTCCCACCGCTGGCCAGGCCCTGCGGCGACGGCAGCCTCACACCGCAGCCAAACCAGTGAACCCTCGTACTCCTCTCCACGCGGGCTTCCACTGCCGCGTCTTCCCCGGCTCCGCGTCGTCCCCTTCCTAGGCCTCGCCGTCGTCCACCGCCATGGTGCTCTCCACGCGGCGTGGTCAACGTGGTCAAGGAACGACTTCCATCGGAAGAGTACTGTACGCGAAGAGGCTGACAACTGGGTCCACGGCCACAGCCCAGTTTTTTTGTGATTTGCCAAGTAAGTCGCTTTGTCAGGCCTGTTGGGCTACAAATCTTTCAAGACGAGGAGAGCTTTCATTCGGCTGGCCGAGAAAATGGCCCATCAGTAATGAGAAATGGGTTGTACATTTTTAAAACACATCAAACTGGCAATTAGTTTCAAATATCTTTTTTTCATTTCAAGATTTTAAATTACATTAATTTTTATGCGTGGAGAATTTGTTGGATTTTATATTGATATACATTTATTTTTAAAATCAGTTTGAATGTGAGTCGAAATTTCGGGATTAAAAACAGTTCGGACCGCACCGAGATATGCAAAATTTCGTATAATTTTTTAACTGTGGCCACAATTTGGGCTATAATGCTAACAAAAAGAATATGGGCTCCAAAAAAAACCTTTAGAATTAGCAAATGGGCTGAAAATTATTAGAAATAATGGCAGACGGGCTGTATGCTATTTTCCACAGATTTGAGGCTTTCCTAAAAAAAAGGTTGACGCACAAGCAGTGACTGTTGGATGTCCATCCAACGGCCGTCGTGCTTCTTCAATCTCTGCTCTTCCTGCTCCAGCCGCTCAAACAAGCGTTGGCGGGACTGCCTACTCCCTCCTCCCCGCGGCCGGCTATGCTGCCGCGCAGGCCTCACCGCCCCACCGTACTCCCATCGCTGGCCTAGCCATCCCTCTACTCACCCACACCTGCTGTTATTCTCCAGCGACGGCAGACGAACCAGTAAACCCTCATACAGTCGTACTCCCCTCCGCATGGGAAACAACTGCCAAGTCTTCCCTGCCTCCGTGTCGTTCCCTTCCTAGGCCTCGCCGTCGTCCACCGTCCTGGTGCTCTCGGCGCGGCCTGGTCAACATGGTCAACGACCGACATGCATCTGAAGTGGACAGTACGTGGAGAGGCCGACAACTGGGTCCACGGCCGCACGCAAGGAAATGCCTCCTTATTACGCGCAAAATAATGATTCCTCCACCTGACATCAGGGACCCACCGAAAGGGCCTCTGTATTTCGTGAAAAAAACGTTACCGCCGCTGACAGCTTGGACCCACCAGCTATATCTTCGCACGCAAGGAAGTGCCTCATTATTACGCACAAAAAAATGAATACTCCCCCTGTTAGCTGGGACCCAGTATAGTGGCAGGCTGACTTGTGGGCCTACTAAGTTGACGGGGACGGAGGGCTTTGTCAACTTAGACAATATGCACGATTCTAGCTCCAGTGACCGTACGATGTCCATCCAACAGCCGTAGTGCTTCTTCAACCTCTGGTCTTCTTGCTCCAGCCGCCCAAACCAGTGTCGGTCGTGCCTCGTGCTCCTGCCTCCCATGGCCGGCTGCGATGCGACGGAGGCCTCACCGCACCCTACTACTCCCACCGCTGGCCGGGCCATCCCTCTACTCACCCACACCCCCTGTTACTCTGCAGCGATGACAGCCTCACACCGCAGCGAACCAGTGCCCTCGTACTCCTCTACGCGTGGGCATCCACTGCCGTGTCTTCCCCGGCTCCGCGTCGTCCCCTTCCTAGGCCTCGTCGTTGTCCACCGCCCGGGTGCTCTCGGCGCGGCGTGGTCAACGTGGTTAAGGAACGGCTTCCATCGGACATGGACTGTACGTGGAGAGGCTGACAGCTGGGTCCACGGCCGCAACAAGGAAGTGCCTCCTTATTACATGCAGAATAATTATTCCTCCACCTGACAGCAGGGACCCACCAGATGGGCAACCATATTTCCCCCCTGCCTGCTGGGACCCACCAGCTACATCTTCGCACGCAAGGAAGTGCGTGACAGTCAGGACCCACCTAGTCGAAGCGTATGTAGCGTTGTCATTCTGGTCGCGAACGTGTACATACATATATACTGGTGGATGTAGAGGCACGCACATGTCGTAGTAGAGGCGGCCAGGGTGCAAGAAAGAAAATATGGCCACGTATGTGTACATACGGGCGGGGTCTCGAACGCCTACTCGCACATACGTACGGCGAGGGCTCGTTGACATGGCTGGGTCGGAACGGAGAAATAGCGTCGTCGTCGTGTTCATGGGGAGGCAACGGAATGCGTCGTGTTCATGGGGAGGCAACAGAATGCGTCGTGTTCATCGGGAGGCAACGGAATGCGTCGTGTTCATCGGGAGGCAACGGAACGCATGGGAGCCAACCGGCTGGGTCGAAACGGAATGCGTGGTCGTGTTCATCGGGAGGGCTTGGATGGAACAGGCGATGGAAACGAGGCCTGGCGTACCACACAACGGAGGAAACGTACCTCCTATGTTTGGAACGGGGTCCTGTTGATCGGGAGGGGTCTGGCGTACCGCAAAACGGCGGGAACGGACGTCCTACGGTCGAAACGGGGGTCCTGTTGATCGGGAGGGGTGTGGCGTACCGCAAAACGGAGGAAACGGACTTGTGTTGGAGCGCTATGGTCGAAATGGGGGTCCTGTTCATCGGGAGGGGCGTGGCGTACCGCATAACGGGACTCCACAGGATACTGTTCATCTCCACCGTTGACCCCCTCCAGCCTCCACGAGCTACTGTTCATCCACCGTCGACCCCCTCCAGCTTCCACCTGCAACTGTTCATCCACGGGCTCCTGTTCATCCAGCCTCCACCACGCGCTACTCTACCGACTACTGTTCAACCAACCCTCTCCACGGGCTCCTGTTCAACCACCCCTCCACCGTCTACTGTTCATCCAGCCCTCCACCGTCTACTGTTCATCCAGCCCTCCACCGGGTCCTGTTCATCCAACCCCAACTGGCTCGATTGATCGGGGTCCTTTTCATCCAGAGGCAACACCACAGGGTCCTGTTCATCCACCCCCATCGGGAACTGTTCATCCAACCCAACCCCCCCCCCCCCCGCAACGCTCACTGTTCATCCAGAGGCAGCATCGATCGGTTTTAGTTAGCAGCAGTAGCGAAGGAATCGCTCGATCGGGTTCAGTTAACAGCCATCGATCGATCGCTCGGGTTCAGTAATGCGTAGCCTGCAATGCAATCGCTCGGGTTCCGTTAGAGCCCAATGCCTCGCTCGGGTTCAGTTAGAGCCAACGCCTCTCACACACACGCGCGCGTACGTGTACGAGAGAAATGCGCATCGCTCGGCCCTCGACCTCCCATCGTAACCGGGAACTCCCCGAAATTTTCCTCGTCCTCGCTTCTACCATGGTTTTTTCCGTCATGGACGGCCCAAAGAATGTCATGCAGCTACGTCTCCGGCCCGCCCAGGACGAAAAGCCCATTTTCTGTCATGATTTTTTCTCATAGAAGTAGGAGCCCACCACATCTATGATGATATCGGGTTTTGTCACAATTATCGTCATAGAAGTGTCATATGTATGATAGAAAAAAATTTCGTTCGGCCCAAAATGTCACGGATGTGTCTTTTTTTGTAGTAGAGGGGGGCCCGTAAGAGGTGAGCACCAGGCGCAGTGCTAGCGCGTGCTTGACGAGCGTGCGCTTTTCGCGGTCCGGCTCGGGAGGAGCTTTGCAAGGGAAAGCCGATGGACATGAGTCCCAAACCAAACGAGATCTAGAAGGCAATAAATGGCTCGAACAGAAAAGGCTCCGCCCGCGCGCATCGATAAAAATTCAGCTTCAACTTAAGTCCAGATCCAGAAAGCAAAGCCACAGAAAGAGAGATCCAAAGCAAAACGCCGCGTTCGACACCTAGTCTAGTCTTCGGGTCTTCAAGTATTCTCACCAGCGCGGAGCTAAGTGCTGCCACTAGGCGTGGGAGGGAGCCCCAGGGCCTGAGGCCGGCGCTCCTGAGACTCCGGGGCGTGTACAGCCCCAACTCATTATTACGTGAGAGTGTCATGGGTGGCGAGCTTCACAGGCGCCAGGCCTTCTTCACAGGTACCGGCCTTGCTTTATATCGCCAGATGAGGGCCCCGCCTTGTGCCACCCTCGACCTCCTTTGAGCCGATCGGTCACCAGGACGACACAAAAGAGGGAAAGGGGACGCCAGCAGTTCCCTCGGTGACCACGGGTCCTCTGCCGAGGGAAGGGTTGTCGAAGCCACCCCGACAGAGGGCCTACCTCCGGGTGTCCCCTGGTTTCGCGTGCCATGGGGAGGGGCCTTGCTCCTAGCTCTCTCCTAGCGGCCCCCAGCGTGTCTCCCTTGTTGGAACGGGTGCCGCTGTGCGAGGGTCATCGATCGACGCTGCAACCTGATGCATCTGCAGCCCTGTTCCTGAGAGATTAACGATACCCTGTAGTTGCCATTGTCGGCGTGATGGTTGTGGTTCTCCGTTGGTCCTTGGAAGGCTTCGACTCTTAGCACCGCTCTCCCCAATCTTCTCCAATGAACGAGCCAGGGTCGTCCTCTGGTGCGTACCCTTGGTCCATCATGCGGGGCACGCAGGCTTCTGGGGCCATCACCCCAAACACCTTGCCATGGTGCCCCACGCTCCATGTTGCTCGGCCCATGGTGGCGCCCTGGGGATGACAACACGACATTCGACTGGGACCGTGGGGGGTGACGCTTGCGCCCGCGCCCGCCGCGGGCGGCATGGGGGAGTCAGAGCCCCCTACACCGATGGCCGTGCTGATGTTGATGAAGCCCCCGGGCATAGTTGATGGCGCGCGGATGTGGTGAGGTTCACCGCGAGGCCCTACAGTGTCCTGGGGAGGAAGTCGATAGCAGAAGGATGGTGCTCCCGACGCTGCTGCATCCAGCAGCTCGGCAACACGCTCCAGCAGTGTGTCCTGACCGCTTCCATCAGTCTCCACTGTAGCAGCTCCCTTGCCATGGTGAGCGATGCCCGCATGTTTGCTTGCTCCCGCTGTGAGTGCGGCGCCGTTGCTGCGGCATGGCTCGCCGCTCTTGCGGCGGCCCGTACCTGCCGTGGGGTGAGTGTGGATGACGCGTGGCCATGCTGCCCACGCCCGGCGGAGTTTGGCGGCGCCCGTGCCGCTTGGAGTGCGTGGTCGAGACCTTCATGGGCAGGCGGCGCTGTCCGGGCTGGCCGGGCTGCCCAGCGGTCGGAGCCGGCCCTTGAGTCGCCGAACATCATGGCTGAGGAGCGTCGACGAGCTGGCCGGTGGAGGTGGAGCTCCGGCGCACCCCTACCTGGCGCGCCAAATGGCGGATGTGGGGTTCCGGCAAACCCTTAAGGTTTGAACACTGGGGTGCGCATGAAGTCTTTCCTTCCTACTTATCTACGCCCTAGCTTGCTAAGATCTCGCGGACGAACTCGATGAACTCGCAACTCAGAAAGACACGAGGTTTATACTGGTTCGGGCCACCGTTGTGGTGTAATACCCTAGTCTAGTGTGGAGGTGGTGGTGGATTGCCTCTAGGGCAGATGATGAATAGTACAAGGGAGGAACAGCCTCCTGAGGTTGAGGTGTTCCTGTGAGTGGGCTCTCAATCGGGTTGGATCATGCTAAGATGAGATGAGATGAGATGCGATCAAATGCGATCAGATGTAATCAGATCAGATGCCCCTACTATGGCAGCTAGCTCTACTTATATAGGCCCTTGTCCTCTTCCCAAATATCGAGCGGGAAGGGAGCCAACAATGATAGGTCAATTTGAAGGGGGACAGCTAGTACAAGCTATCCTGACAAAAGTGGTCTTCGCCTGCGAAAAGCTCTAGCGGTGACGTCGTCTTAGGCTCCACGATGACCTCAGTCTTGCCGTCCTCCTGGTCTTGACCTTGTTGCACAAATATAGCAACCTTTGCCTGATGCCTCGGTACTCTTCGCCTGTGCTGGCCTCCTTAGCACCAAAGAGGAAACAAGGACGCTGCACGCGCTGGCGCCCGCCTAGTGTCATGTGTCATGGCTCACGTCACGAGGGCCTCGTGAGGTTTTCCCCGCCCTGATATCTCCGCTCCTCATGAGCCTTCCTGGCTAGGCTACTCCAGAGGAGGCCTTGCGTCGTCTGCCTCACGAGGCTTGGACCCTCGCGAGGGTCTTGGATTCCTTATTGATGAAGATGGGCCGTACGGCTTGCTGGCGTAGCCATGCCGTGGGTTGTAGGCAGGCAAGTCTGGGGACCCCCGTTCCCAGAATGCCAATAGCTTCAATTTGGTCTAACCGAGTTGATGCAATCGGTGCCACCGAGTTGATGTTTGCCCTAAGCCCTAGCACATCGGCCCCACCGAGTTGTTCTAGTCGGTCCAACCGAGATTCGTAACGTTCACATTTTGAACTAAATCAGTCTCATTGTGTTCTTCTATTCGGTCTGACCGAGTTGGGTCAAATGTGTGTAATGGTTGGATTTTGTGTGGAGGCTATATATACCCCTCCACCCCCTTCTTCATTTGAGAGAGAGCCATCAGAATGTTCCTACACTTCCACGACTCATTTTCTGAGAGAGAACCACCTACTTATGGGTTGAGACCAAGACATTCCAATCCAACCACAAGAATCTTGATCTCTAGCCTTCCCCAAGTTGCTTTCCACTCAAATCATCTTTCCACCATAGCCAAATCTGTGAGAGAGAGAGAGTTGGGTGTTGGGGATACTATCACTTGAAGCACAAGAGCAAGGACTTCATCATCAACACACCATCTATTACCTTTTGGAGAGTGGTGTCTCCTAGATTGGTTAGGTGTCGCTTGGGAGCCTCCGACAAGATTGTGGCGTTGAACCAAGAAGTTTGTAAGGGCAAGGAGATCGCCTACTTCATGAAGATATGCCCGAGTGAGGCAAGTCCTTCGTGGGTGATGGCCATGGTGGGATAGACAAGGTTGCTTCTTCATGGACCCTTCGTGGGTGGATCCCTCCGTGGACTCACGCAACCGTTACCCTTTGTGGGTTGAAGTCTCCATCAACGTGGATGTACGATAGCACCACCTATCGGAACCACGCAAAAAATCTCCGTGTCTACATTACGTTTACCTTCTCCATACCCTTCCCTTTACCTTCATATGCAATCTTTACGTACCGCTGCTACACTCTTAGAATTACATGTGTAGGTTGGTTGCTTGACTTGTACTAGTTGCTAAAATCTGCCAACACTTAAAATTGGGAAAAGGCTAGATTTTTATTTGGTCAAGTAGTCTAATCACCCCCCCTCTAGACCTACTTTCGATCCAACAGAAAAGGTGATGCAACAAAGTAGAGATAAGTATTTCCCTCAGTTAAAGAACAAAGGTACCAATCCAGGAGGAGGTACAAGAAAGTCTCCAATCTATGCACCTGCACAAACATCAAACACTTGTACCCAACATGATAAAGGGGTTGTCAATCCCTTCACGGTCAATTGCAAAGGTGAGATCTGATAGAGATAGGTATAAAAGATTGCTAAAAAGTAAAAGTAAATAAATTGCATCAATGTATTATTGGGTTTTTGGTTTATAGATCTGAAAATATATGATGGAAAATAGACTCGGGGGCCATAGGTTTCACTAGAGCCTTCTTTCATGAAGGCAAATAATATGGTGGGTGAACAAATTACTGTCGAGTAATTTATAGAAAAGCGCAAAGTTATGACGATATCCAAGGCAATGATTATGCATATAGGCATGACGTCCGTGTCAAGTAGACCGACTCCTACCTGCATCTACTACTATTACTCTACACATCGACCGCTATCCAGCATGCATTGAGTATTAAGTTCATAAAGAACAGAGTAACGGCTTAAGTAAGATGACATGATGTAGAGGGACAAACTCGAGCAACATGATGAAAACCCCATCTTTTTATCCTTGATGGCAACAATACAGTATGTGCCTCGCTACCCCTACTTTGTCACTGGGTGAGTGTCGGTGTCAAAACCGGCAAATCTCAGGGTAGGGGGTCCCGAGCTGTGGATTCTCGGATCAATGGTAACAGGAACGGAGGAGATGATGTTCTACCCAGGTTCGGGACCTCTTGATGGAGGTAAAACCCTACGTCCTGCTCTTGTTTATATTGATGGAGTATCAAGTAGAAAGTTGATCTACCGCGAGATCATATGTTGTGGTCTAAAACCTAAGGGTACGATGAACAATGTCATAATGATCTAGCATATCCCTATCGACTAGCCAGACCTCGGCTTATATAATGCACCAGAGGCCTAGGATAACAAGAGTCCTAGTCGAAAACGTCGGTGGAGAGGAGTCCTTGTCTTGATGACCAAGTCTTATGCAATCTTCCTCGTGTATGCATCGGCTGTGTGAACTGGCCCATGAGTAAATAGCCATGAGGGTCCTCGGCCCAATCCAACTGATCGGGAGACGATGTGGTGAGTACCCCCTAGTCCAGGACACCGCCAATAGCCCCCTGAACCGGTCTTCAAGTTGGGGACGCTCCTCGGTTCTTCCGAAGTGTTCTTCGTCTTCAGTCGTCGGTCTTGAGAACTGGTTCAATAAATCTTCCCATCTTCTATCTTGAGGATTGCCAAGCTAAATCTGAAGATCTCACACATCGGGTGTCCAAGGAGCCCTTTATGTATTCGGCCTTTATCAATGGATTGTTATTTTTGTGCCACACCTCGGGTTTGAAGTATTTGTCGTGCGGCAGTTTCCTCTTGCATCCGAGCTCCAACACTGGACTGCATTTGAGGTATATTTTTGTAGCCGAGCACCAATACCGGACCACTTTCATCCGTAAATGCCGTAAATGCCGTAAATGCCCTCTATGGAGCCATCCACTTGCATCCGAGCTTTATCCCGAAATGCTTTCGAGGTTGTTCAACACCTCGGTCATGGGCTAATTGTTTGCGGATTTTATTTCCAATGAGTGTAAATTTATTTGATGTCAATATGTATAACCAGTAGCCCTCAAGGTGTGTGTCGGTCTAAAACCCAAGATGCACCTGAAGGAAGACCTGAAACTGCTGATCCTAGTAGCCCCTGAGACTTAGGTCGATTCACGAAATCGGCCTGAGGATCAACTCCTAGCTCGGCAGCATACGTTGAAATAGAAACGCAGTGCAATATATTAGAGGTAATAGTGATCGGCGGACGGGCCCCTAAGAGAGGGTCGTGAGAAGTCACCGTGATATATCAGCTTGATGCCGGATAAGTCCCATATGATACTTATTGTCGTCCGAAGACATGCTTGTCCATCGTTCGGTTATGCCGAACACTGGGCACTTTGAATTTCCTGCATTGAATAGGCAATGTAATAGCCCCCAAGCCACTGGTCGGGTGGCAATGCCAGATCAGGGGATCGATGTACCCCTTTAATATTTGTAAATAATAAGCGCGAAGTCTAGTAGCCCACGAGCCTTAATGTGGGCACGGGTGGCCGAATTAAGGATCGATATCTGTTTGACAGAAAAAAATTGTTGTGTTTAACACAAACTTCTCTGAAAGAGAATAAAGATCTCATAAAGGAGTTAGAGCTAACGAAAGCTGAGCTCGCCAAGATCGGCCTCAAGGGACTTAATAGATAGGAAATCAATGCCAATAAGGAACTATGAGAGTGTTATGTCAGCGGCTCGATTGTCTCAAATAGACTGTGCCATTGACTCTTTAAAGATTGGTTGTGAAAAAAATGATTTTTGCTTACAATTTATGTGTAATGATTCTATGTACCCAGGTAATTTACATCATTAGTGCTCAGATCCGCATTGTACAAAACTTTGTTGACCGACCATCAGCTTCAACCTCCTCGGCCGGTGGCCAGGGAGTGTTTGTCCCACTTTATAAAGCCTTTATGAGGGCAAAGATTTACGACAAACAAGGCAATCCGGCCATACGGTTTTATAAACAAAGGTACACGGAGAGATATGTTATATTATGTTTTAACGTAAGAAACATCTTCCAAAGAAAATAGTCCCACTATTGGTTCCTTTCTTTGGGTTGTCATGCTGATCATGATCATAAAACCTCACCTCCGATCAATGTGGGAGGAAAATATTGAGGATTTAGTTTGGGGAAAGTTCCCGAACTCTATAGTATTAATCAACCAAAATTTTCACTTCCGTCGTTGCCGACCAATTATATCCTTTAAGATCGCTAGCTTTCGGCTTCACCCAGTCTGAGGTACTAACTCGGATGACCCGGTAGTAACAATCAAAGAGGTGCTCCCTTACCGCCTAGCCGAACAATCGGGAACGTAGGGGTAAGCACAGGAGCCAAGCAACCCAGCTTGGCCAAAATCTGAAGTCAAACTGATGCATATTTATGGCTTTATAACGATGATTGCAGAAGGCAGCCCTCGTATATGAAATACAAACGCTGAAGATATGTTTATTTTGACTCCGTTGTGACCGTTTATTAGTTGAAAGTGGCCTATCGTTGGCTTCCACCCCCTTGTAGATGCTACGCAGGGTGTTTTCGCAATAACAAAACAACCCTTAGCCGACATCTCGGTGCCCGAAGGCGGTTGTGTTAGCAGAAACGAGGCAATCAGATATGCGGGCTTCATAACTTTCACGTAGTCATAGGAGCTTTAAGTTGGGAGGGCAGTAACTAGCCCCCGGTTAGTATTCGGCGACAGTCGAGGTCAAGCCGTAAACACTTCAGCCAATGTTATGAACACCGTCATTTAACACGGGGTGACCTCTATCGATATTATAGTTTAATACAGTCATCGGATCGCTGACCAGTTTATGCTTATTGTGACAGTCAGTTTTCGGCTTTCTCCACTGAGGCGCTTAACCATGCTAGCTGGAAGCACAATCACAGTGGTTCTCCCTTTGCGCACCGAGACGAACAAAGCGGAATGTAGGAGCCAAGCACAGGAGCCGGGCAACCCAACTATTGACTGAAGACACAATTCGAAATTGATGCATATATAGCAATATCCGAGAATGTTTTTGCCGAATCTCTAAAGGTGTTCGACGCTGTACTGCGAGACTTATGCTGGAAACACACAAATAGTTTAAAAGTTCCATAGGCTTGGAAACCTAAAAACTTCATTAAAAACTTTACACCCGAACTAAATCGAGTCATTTGGTGCTAATCTGAAAATTGGTCTTTTTTAAAAAAAGTGTGCTCCTGTTGTGCTTTAACATGACACATCGCGATCTCAAGACTTCAAGTGGGTCAGCCTATGGCTTCAAGCTCCTTATCCCGATGGCGGAGTGCTTCTCCGAGGCCAGTTTAGCAAACTAAACTCGATCGGATTTAGAGAGAAGCTAGGCTATCCGGCTATTTACCATACACTCGACTCGAAAAAGTAGCGGTAGAAAAAGACTTTGCAACGATCAAGAAGAAAACGCATTTACTATAAAACGAGTCATGTAAATTTTAAGAGCCCCTAGTTAACATGGGTAAAGGGAGTTTCTTTTAACAGACAACGTATGTGAGCAAGGTCGAACCAAACACAAGTAAAAAATTTAAGACTTTGAGCATGAAAGCGACTTAGCTGGTTAATGTGTTCGGCATTGATGACGCAGTCCGAGCTTGATGCGGGACAAGGTTCCATCCCCCAAGCTGGTCCCGAGATGGCTGAGCGAAGAGCTCGGCACTCCAGAGTGGTGACATAGCACGACCAATGCAGGCCGGCACAATGAAGCCGAAGTCCCCGGCGTGGTTTAATGAAGTGAGCACAAAGTCCCGAGTCCAGCCGAGGTGACGTGGTATGTCTGTACGCCGAGGTGACAACACTGCCCGACCCAGATCATTTACATGTGCACAGGAAATAGTGCAAACCGAAGATAATAGTAATAATAATAAATTTTAAAAAAATTGTTGCATAATTAATAATTTATGCAAAGTGAGTAATAAAACAAATATGGCATGTGTGCCAAACACTCGATGAGGTAGAGCTCCCTCAGCGATGCCGAAGTCCCGAGGCAACTGAACATGTCGGTATGTGATACGTCTCCAACGTATCTATAATTTTTGATTGCTCCATGCTATATTATCTACTGTTTTGTACATTACTGGGCTTTATTATCCACTTTTATATTATTTTTGGGACTAACCTATTAACCAGAGGGCCAGCCCAGAATTGCTGTTTTTGCCTGTTTTAGGGTTTCAAAGAAAAGATCAAACGGAGTCCAAACGGAATGAAACCTTTGGGAACGTGATTTTCTCAACGAACAAGACCCAGGAGACTTGGACCCTACATCAAGACACAAAAGAGGAGGCCACAATGTAGGGGGCGCGCCTACCCCCCCAGGCGCGCCCTCTACCCTCATGGGCCCCCTGTTGCTCCACCGACGCACTCCTTCCTCCTATATATATACCTACGTACCCCCCAAACGATCAGATACGGAGCCAAAAACCCTAATTCCACCGCTGCAACTTTCTGTATCCATGAGATCCCATCTTGGGGCCTGTTCCGGAGCTCTGCTGGAGGGGGAATCCCTCTCCGGTGGCCATCTTCATCATCCCGGATGCTCTCCATGACGAGAAGGGAGTAGTTCTCCCTCGGGGTTGAGGGTATGTACCAGTAGCTATGTGTTTGATCTCTCTCTCGTGTTCTTGAGATGATACGATCTTGATGTATCGCGAGCTTTGCTATATTATATTTGGATCCTATGATGTTTTCTCCCCCCTCTACTCTCTTGTAATGGATTGAGTTTCCCCTTTGAAGTTATCTTATCGGATTGAGTCTTTAAAGATTTGAGAACACTTGATGTATGTCTTGCCGTGCGTATCTGTGGTGACAATGGGATATCACGTGATTCACATGATGTATGTTTTGGTGATCAACTTGCGGGTTCCACCCGTGAACCTATTGTAACGCCCCGGACACACCCGCCGGTGGTCGTTACTCCTGGCGGGATCTAGACTGGCCCCACAGATCAATACTAGTCTTTTCTGCGCACTTTGTCCTCACTCATGCGCACCCGGGAGCAACTTCCCGATCGGTCACCCATCCTGACACTACTCCAAGCTGAGCACGCTTAACTTTGGAGTTCTGTCCGAATGGGCTACCGGAAAAGAAGGAATTCCTTATTGATATGAGTAGTCTATCATCCCTAATAAGCCAGGCCATCACATACACCCCCACTCAGAGGAACCGACGTCCTCGTCGGGCCACAGGAACGTTCCCTCTTGGCACAACCGTCTGTGCATCCAGTCCGGTACATGTGCCATGTCGTGTGCCACGACGGGCCACAAACGTCATGAACAACATGACCGCACACCTGTCCGCAACCATCCGTGTAACCGCGATGGTCGGCTCTGATACCAACTTGTAACGACCCGGACACACCCGCCGGTGGTCGTTACTCCTGGCGGGATCTAGACTGGCCCCACAGATCAATACTAGTCTTTTCTGCGCACTTTGTCCTCACTCATGCGCAGCCGGGAGCAACTTCCCGGTCGGTCACCCATCCTGACACTACTCCAAGCTGAGCACGCTTAACTTTGGAGTTCTGTCCGAATGGGCTACCGAAAAAGAAGGAATTCCTTATTGATATGAGTAGTCTATCATCCCTAATAAGCCAGGCCATCACACCTATGCATAGGGGTTGGCACACATTTTTGTCTTGATTCTCCGGTAGAACCTTTGGGGCACTCTTTGAGGTTCTATGTGTTGGTTGAATAGATGAATCTGAGATTGTGTGATGCATATCGTATAATCATACCCACGGATACATGAGGTGGCATTGGAGTATCTAGGTGTGTTAGGGTTTTGTGACTTAAGGTGTTATTCTAGTACGAACTCCAGGGCTGTTTGTGACACTTATAGGAATAGCCCAATGGATTGATTGGAAAGAATAACTTTGAGGTGGTTTCATACCCTACCATAATCTCTTCGTTCGTTCTCCGCTATTACTGACTTTGGAGTGACTCTTTGTTGCATGTTTAGGGATAGTTATTTGATCCAATTATGTTATTATTGTTGAGTGAACTTGCACTAGTGAAAGTATGAACCCTAGGCCTTGTTTCAACGCATTGCAATATGGTTTACGCTCACTTTTTTCATTATTTACCTTGCTGTTTTTATATTTTCAGATTACAAAAACTATTATCTACTATCCATATTGCACTTGTATCACTATCTCTTCGCCGAACTAGTGCACCTATACAATTTACCATTGTATTGGGTGTGTTGGGGACACAAGAGACTCTTTGTTATTTGGTTGTAGAGTTGCTTGAGAGAGACCATCTTCATCCTACGCCTCCTACGGATTGATAAACCTTAGGTCATCCACTTGAGGGAAATTTTCTACTGTCCTACAAACCTCTGCACTTGGAGGCCCAACAACGTCTACAAGAAGAAGGTTGTGTGGTAGACATCAAGCTCTTTTCTGGCGCCGTTGCCGGGGAGGTCTATGCAAAAGTCAATATACCAAGTACCCATCACATACCCTTATCTCCCGCATTATATTATTTGCCATTTGCCTCTCATTTTCCTCTCCCCCACTTCACTCTTGCCATTTTATTCGCCCTCTCTCTCTCTCTCTATCCTCCTTCTCTTTCCCGTTTGCCTCTTTTTGCCCGCTTGCTTTTTGTTTGGTTGTGCATTAGTTCGTTTGCTTGTCGTTATGGCTAGTCCCTTACCTTATGCCTCCATGTCTAAAATTGGGGAAATTATTGTCGATATGGACAATAATAATATCATGAAAAATTCTGATGCTCCTGCTAAAGAACCACCCATCTTACATACAAAAAAAATTTCATGTTGGTAGTGGTAATATTACTGGAAAAGGAGTTATTCAAGATTTATTTACTTGTGCCGGTGCTTTACCTTTTATGGGTAGTTCCATCCTTCATAGAACTAGTAGTCTTGCGGACGCTATTGCCATGCTTGTAGTTGAACTTGAAAGACAATTCATGCACATGCACCCTTGCATACAAAGGATTTTCCTAGAATTTTCTAATATTGAACATTCTTTAGTTAAGCGTGCCGCTACTATGTTTTTGGCTCATGAGTTTAGATTCATAATAAAAGAGGCCAAAGAAATCTTTGCGCATTATAGGGTGGACGCTTGTCGTCCTCCCATAGAGGCCATCCTCTTTGATCAAGAAGAAATAATGCATTTTCAATCTCTAGACTATGTTGCTTTCAATGAAAATCTTAGAAAAAGGGTTCCTACCAATGTTTTAGTTGATAGAATTTCTGAACTTAATGATGATTTGGCTATTCGAAATAATGAACTAGGATATTCTCTTGAATATAGGCTCACAAAGTTCTGTCAAAAGAATGCTTACAATGATGAATTGGTTGTGCAATACGAAGGACCAAAGGAGGAACCTATACCTCCTAAGGTTGATCTTGGGGACTTTTGCCCCATTAAATATAGCCCTTTTGATTAATTTTGTTTGCCTCAAAGAAAACTTGCTGCCGAACGTAGATAATATGAAATGAGTTTTAATGATCTATCTTATTATTATGGCAATACCTAGATCTATCCTTGCTTGTTATGCCTAGCTAGGGGCGTTAGACGATAGCGATTGTTGGGAGGCAACCCAATTTTGTTTTTATTCCTTGATTTTTGCTCCTGTTTAGTAATAAATAATTTATCTATCCTCTGTTTAGGTTGTGTTTTTTGTGTTTAATTAGTGTTTGTGCCAGGTAGAACCATTGGGAAGACTTGGGGAAAGTCTTGTTACACTTGCTGTAAAAAACAGAAACTTTAGCGCTCACGAGAACTGCTGCCATTTTTATTTGGAAAGTTATATTTAGTTAATTATTTTTTCATAAGATTAATAGATAAATTCCTCACGTACAGAAATTTATTTTAGAATTTTTGGGGTTCCAGATCTTGCGCTAGCTACAGATTACTACAGACTGTTCTGTCTTTGACAGATTCTGTTTTTCGTGTGTTGTTTGCTTATTTTGATGAATCTATGGCTAGTAAAATAGTTTATAAACCATAGAGAAGTTGGAATACAGTAGGTTTAACACCAATATAAATAAATAATGAGTTCATTACATTACCTTGAAGTGGTCTTTTGTTTTTCTTTCGCTAACGGAGCTCAGGAGATTTTCTACTTTGAGTTTTGTGTTGTGAAGTTTTCAAGTTTTGGGTAAAGATTTGATGGATTATGGAACAAGGAGTGGCAAGAGCCTAAGCTTGGGGATTCCCATGGCAACCCCAAAATAATCTAAGGACACCTAAAAGCCAAAGCTTGGGGATGCCCCGGAAGGCATCCCCTCTTTCGTCTGCTTCTATCGGTAACTTTACATGGAGCTATATTTTTATTCACCACATGATACGTGTTTTGCTTGGAGCGTCTTGTATGATTTGAGTCTTTACTTTTTAGTTTACCACAATCATCCTTTCTGTACACACATTTTGAAAGAGCCATACATGATTTGGAATTTGTTAGAATACTCTATGTGCTTCGCTTATATCTTTTCAGTTATATAGTTTTGCTCTAGTACTTCACTTATATCTTTTAGAGCACGGCGGTGGATTTGTTTTATAGAAACTATTGATCTCTCATGCTTCACTTAGATTATTTTGAGAGTGTTAAATATCATGGTAATTTTCTTAAAATCCTAATATGCTAGGTATTCAAGATTAGTAAAATTTTCTTATGAGTGTTTTGAATACCAAGAGAAGTTTGATGCTTGATGATTGTTTTGAGATATGGAGGTAATAATATCAAAGTCGTGCTAGTTGAGTAGTTGTGAAATTGAGAAATGCTTGTGTTGAAGTTTGCAAGTCCCGTAGCATGCAAGTATGGTAAACTTTGTGTAACAAATTTGAAACATGAGGTGTTATTTGATTGTCCTCCTTATGAGTGGCGGTCGGGGACGAGCGATGGTCTTTTCCTACGAATCTATCCCCCTAGGAGCATGCGCGTAGTGTCGAGGTTTTTGTTGACTTGTAGATTTTTGCAATAAGTATGTGAGTTCTTTATGACTAATGTTGAGTCCACGGATTATACGCACTCTCACCCTTCCATCCTTGCTAGCCTCTTTGGTACCGTGCATTGCCCTTTCTCACATTGAGAGTTGGCGCAAACTTCGCTGGTGCATCCAAACCCCGTGATATGATACGCTCTTTCACACATAAACCTCCTTATATCTTCCTCAAAACAGCCACCATACCTACCTATTATGGCATTTCCATAGCTATTCTGAGATATATTGCCATGCAACTTTCCACCATTCCATTTATCATGACACATTCATTATTGTCATATTTCTTAGCATGATCATGTAGTTGACATAGTATTTGTAGCAAAGCCACCGTTCATAATTATTTCATACATGTCACTCTTATTCCATTGCATATCCCGGTACACCGCCAGAGGCATTCATATAGAGTCATCTTTTGTTCTAGTATCGAGTTGTAATCGTTGAGTTGTAAATAAATAGAAGTGTGATGATCATCATTTTTCTAGAGCATTGTCCCAAGTGAGGAATTAAAAAAAGAGAGAGAAAGGCCATATATAAAAAAAGAGAGAGAAATGCAAAATAAAAAAATGTGAGAAAAAGAGAGAAGGGACAATGTTACTATCCTTTGCCACACTTGTGCTTCAAAGTAGCACCGTAATCTTCATGATAGAGAGTCTCTTGTTTTGTCACTTTCATATACTAGTGGGAATTTTCATTATAGAACTTGGCTTGTATATTCCAACAACGGGCCTCCTCAAGTGCCCTGGGTCTTCGTGAGCAAGCAAGTTGGATGCACACCCACTTAGTTTCTTTTGTTGAGCTTTCATACATTTATATCTCTAGTGCATCCGTTGCATGGCAATCCCTACTCCTTGCATTAACATCAATCGATGGGCATCTCCATAGCCCATTGATTAGCCTCGTTGATGTGAGACATTCTCCTTTTTGTCTTCTCCACATAATCCCCCTCATTATATTCTATTCCACCCATAGTGCTATGTCCATGGCTCGCGCTCATATATTGCGTGAAAGTGTATAGGTTTGAGATTACTAAAGTATGAAACAATTGCTTGGCTTGTCATCAAGGTTGTGCATGATGAGAGCATTCTTGTGTGACGAAAATGGAGCATGACTAAACTATATGATTTTGTAGGGATGAACTTTGTTTGGCCATGTTATTTTGAGAAGACATAATTGCTTTGTTAGTATGCTTGAAGTATTATTAGTTTTATGTTAATATGAACTTTTGTCTTGAATCTTTCAGATCTGAATATTCATACCACAATTAAGAAGAATTACATTAAAATTATGCCAAGTAGCACTCCGCATCAAAAATTCTGTTTTTATCATTTACCTACTCGAGGACGAGCAGGAATTAAGCTTGGGGATTCTTGATACGTCTCCAATGTATCTATAATTTTTGATTGCTCCATGCTATATTATCTACTGTTTTGGACATTATTGGGCTTTATTATTCACTTTTATATTATTTTTGGGACTAACCTATTAACCGGAGGCCCAGCCTAGAATTGCTGTTTTTTGCCTGTTTTAGGGTTTCGAAGAAAAGGAATATCAAACGGAGTCCAAACGGAATGAAACCTTCGGGAACGTGATTTTCTCAACGAACAAGACCCAGGAGAGTTGGACCCTATGTTAAGACACAAAAGAGGAGGCCACGAGGTAGGGGGCGCGCCTACCCCCCAGGCGCGCCCTCCACCCTCGTGGGCCCCCTGTTGCTCCACCGACGTACTCCTTCCTCCTATATATACCTACGTACCCCCAAACGATCAGATACGGAGCCAAAACCCTAATTCCACCGCCGCAACTTTCTGTATCCACGAGATCCCATATTGGGGCCTATTTCGGAGCTTTGTCGGAGGGGGAACCCCTCTCCGGTGGCCATCTTCATCATCCCGGTGCTCTCCATGATGAGGAGGGAGTAGTTTTCCTCGGAGCTGAGGGTATGTACCAGTAGCTATGTGTTTGATCTCTCTCTCTTGTGTTCTTGATTTGGCACGATCTTGATGTATCGCGAGCTTTGCTATTATATTTGGATCCTATGATGTTGTCTCCCCCTCTACTATCTTGTAATGGATTGATTTTCCCCTTTGAAGTTGTCTTATCGGATTGAGTCTTTAAAGATTTAAGAACATTTGATGTATGTCTTGCCGTGTGTATCTGTGGTGACAATGGGATATCACGTGATTCACTTGATGTATGTTTTGGTGATCAACTTGCGGGTTCCGCCCATGAACCTATGCATAGGGGTTGGCACACGTTTTTGTCGTGATTCTCCGGTAGAACCTTTGGGGCACTCTTTGAGGTTCTATGTGTTGGTTGAATAGATGAATCTGAGATTGTGTGATGCATATCGTATAATCATACCCACGGATACTTGAGGTGACATTGGAGTATCTAGGTGACATTAGGGTTTTGGTTGATTTGTGTCTTAAGGTGTTATTCTAGTATGAACTCTAGGGCTGTTTGTGACACTTATAGGAATAGCCCAACGGATTGATTGGAAAGAATAACTTTGAGGTGGTTACGTACCCTACCATAATCTCTTTGTTCGTTCTCCGCTATTAGTGACTTTGGAGTGACTCTTTGTTGCATGTTGATTGATAGTTATATGATCCAATTATGTTATTATTGTTGAGGGAACTTGCACTAGTGAAAGTATGAACCCTAGGCCTTGTTTCAACACATTGCAATACCGTTTAAGCTCACTTTTATGATTATTTACCTTGCTGTTTTTATATTTTCAGATTACAAAAACTATTATCTACTATCCATATTGCACTTGTATCACCATCTCTTCGTCGAACTAGTGCACCTATACAATTTACCATTGTATTGGGTGTTGGGGACACAAGAGACTCTTTGTTATTTGGTTGCAGGGATGCTTGAGAGAGACCATCTTCATCCTACACCTCCTACAGATTGATAAACCTTAGGTCATCCACTTGAGGGAAATTTGCTACTGTCCTACAAACCTCTGCACTTGGAGGCCCAACAACGTCTACAAGAAGAAGGTTGTGTAGTAGACATTAGTATGGCAATTCGACCAACAAGGTGATCAAAGGAGCCGATTTAGGCCGATTGGGACGACGACGTCGGCTTGCCGCAGTGACCACGTGACGAAGTCGAAGTCGATTACCTACACATGTAAAATAGTGTAGTCCAACAATAATAATATAAATAAAAATCCTCGTGTAATTAAGTTACACAAAATAATTTATTTAAAGATATTTGGCCTGACGCCAAAGTCAATGTCGATGCAAGGCGTCATCATGATGTGGTAAAGGCATGGCAACGCCTGAATTCATAGGTTAGTCCGAGTTCCGGATGCGGCGTTCACCGAACTTTGTATGGAAACTGACCGAACCACCACGCGACTGTCGTTAATGCGGCCACCATTTGATAGACCTGTGTACACATGATGGAACAAACCAGAGTAGTAATTCCCTGGGAAAAATAAACCCAAACAAGCAAGAATTACTAGGATTAATGGCACCTGGTTTATTTGTTGTAGCAATCCGAAGAAAGGTGACTCGCAAAATTGGGACTCAATCCACACACCCATTGCCTGATGGGCGATAAAGCGACGACATGGCGATGCTGGCAAAGGTTGGCTCGCCGAGGCAAAGCCCCCGGTCCAGCTAACGTGACAAAGCTGGTCGGCTGGTGACGCCGAAATCACCGAGGTATGTTGATGAAAAAATAGCAAAGTCCCCGGTCCAGCCGAGGTGTCGAAGCCTCCATGTCAGCCGATCAGTCGAAGCATGTCGGCTGGTGATGCTGAAGTCACTAGAGTAGGTTTGATGAAGATATGGTGAAGCCCTCGGTCCAACCGAGGTGACGGAGCAGGCCGGTAAGGAGACGTTGCAGTTGCCGTGTCAGCCGAGGTGTTGAAACAGTTCGACGTGATGGACATCGGCTTGAAGAAGCAACAGTGCGGCCATGCTGACACAGGTCGTAACTTGTGACGCGGTCAATGCCGATCTGCCCGCTCCATGTGATCTGTGGGGTGGCGATGTTGGTGATGATTTATCCTTTGCGATTCCGAACTCTGGTTCGGCTCGCCGAGATGATGATCCGAAGAAGTTGAGCTCGGCTCAACAAAGCGATGATGTGTCTAGTGCAGGTCGGCAGCCGTGAAGCAATATTGCCGGACTGGTTTGACACCAGCGTGACGGTGAATATTACCTCCGAAAAGGAGCAACATTTGTGAGCATGTGTTCGGAAACAAAACACAATACCCTAGAAAGATATTCTTCCAAAAAGGTTGTCCAATATCTCGTTCATGAAGAAAGATGAACTCGGGTCGGATTCGAATTCGCGCAGAAAATAGATCCGAACAGTGATGCACTAATCGGAAGGTTCCTGGTGTTTGATCGGTCAGATCGAGCTGAAATTTCGAAAGGTGGTAGATATGGAAATTCCGCAGCAGATGAATGGTTGGATCTTCCAAATAACCTCCAGCTGGGATTTGGAGACCACGCCCTAAACTCGTCCTGATTCCCGTCTAGACTCGATAGGGCTTCGGTATATCAGAGATCAGCGGAGATTGCTTGTAACACCCTCGATGCGACTATAGCTCCCACGTGTCGAGGCACGACTTAGAGACATAATCGCATTGAAGGCATATGTCGCAAGTTAGGCAATCTTCACAACATCCCATGTAATATAAATAATAAAGGGGAGATAACATAGTTGGCTTACACTCGCCACGTCAATCAAGTACATAAATAACATTACATCATCCAAACACTCATGGCTCAACTACGGTGCCAAAATAAAAGAGAACCCAACATGCGACACGGTCCCATTCACCCCCAACTGGGCACCACTACTGATCATCGGGAAAGGAAACATGGTAACGTTGTGAGTCTTCGTCGAACTCCCACTTGAGCTCATACGCGTCTCCTGGAGCGGAATCATCAGGCCTTGCATCTGGTGTAATAGTAATCTATGAGCCACAGGGACTCAGCAATCTCGCACCCTCGCGATCAAGCCTATTTAAGCTTATAGGTAAGGCAAGGTAAATATGTGGAGCTGCAGCAAGCGACTAGCAAATATGGTGGCTAACTTATTCGCAAAAGAGAGCGTGAAGAGGAGGCAAAGCGCGAGCGAGAAGCTAGCGAGCAACCTGCGCAAACATTACTCCAACACGGTGTCCACTTCCCGGACTCCACCGAGAAGAGGCCATCACGGTAACACACTCATTTGATTCATTTTAATTAAGTTAAGGTTCAAGTTATCTACAACCGGACATCAACAAATTCCCATCTACCCATAACCGCGGGCACGGCTTTCGAAAGTTCAAATCCCTGCAGGGGAGTCCCAACTTAGCCCATGACAAGCTCTCATGGTCAACGAAGGAATAGACCTCCTCCCAAGACGTAACCCAACCGCGTAAGGAACGCAAAATCCGGGAACATAACACCGATATGACGGAAACTAGGGCGGCAAGAGTGGAACAAAACACTAGGAGAGAGGCCGAGCCTTCCACCCTTTACCAAGTATATAGATGCATTAAGATAACATGGCAATATAATGATATCCCAACCAGTAAATAAAAGATGTTCCAACAAGGAACGGCCTCCAATCTTCACCTGCAGCTAGCAACGCTATAAGAGGGGCTGAGCAAAGTGGTAACATAGCCAATCAATGGTTTGCTAGGACAATGGTGGGTTAGAGGTTTGACATGGCAATTTAGGAGGCTTGCAAGCAAGTGGTAGGCATCGTAGCAATGGCATAGCAAAAGAGCGAGCAAACTAGCATAGCAAAGATAGTAGTGATTTCGAGGGTATGATCATCTTGCCTGCACAGTTGTCAGAGTTGACTGGATCCTCAAAAGCAAACTCAATGGGCTCCTCGTTAGCGAACTCGTCTCCCAGCTCTACCCAAACAAGACAAACAAGCAACAAGGACACAATCAACCACATGCAAGGATCAAGCGATATGATGCAATGATGATATGCTATGCAGGATGCGATGCGGGATGCAAAATGCAAGATATGACAGGAAATGCATGAACCTGGCCTCAACTTGGAAAACCAAGTGTGCCACAGGAAATATGAGATGAAATCGCTTGAAAACGATATAAAGAACGCCGGAATCGGAGTTACGGTTTGGAAATGGCAAGCGATTCAAAAATGACACCGGTCTGCGATTTACAGCAAGTAGGCCTCTAAATGCAATGAAATGAACATGCTACACCACCCAAACATGACAGAAAAATACATGGCAGGGATTCACACAAGATGCTTAACAAAATTCTAGCACTGAGCTATGGCCAAATCATCCATTAACAGGTTCAAACAAGCATGGCAAAAATGCAAATGGCAAACAGATCTCAGACTTAGTGAAATTAACACTTGTCTGGAATTTCAGATCAGGTAGCCCTCTTTGGAGCAACAAAACTACCTGCTACAGGACCTGAACATGGCAAAGTAAAGCGTGGCATGGAGCTACTCAAAGAGCTTAACAAAAGTCCCTTAGTGACCTTGAGCCAAAAGGGATCAGAAAATACAATTGCAAGCATGTGAACATAGCAAAAACATAATCAGTTTTCAGACTTCGTGAAAAATTGACACCTGCTGAAACATAACTCAAGTAGGCATGTTTACGAGCTCGATGCACTCACTATGGTGCAAGTCATGGCAAGGCAAGCATACACCCATCAATAAGGCACAAAATTCAAGCTAGACATGGAAAGAACAATAGCATAGCATGCACGGATCAACTACATCATCATCGGCAAAATTGCAAACAAGTTGACAATCTGCCCAGATTCACAAAGTAGCAAAAGTAGAGCTTGATTCACTCAGGCAAGGGTGCTCCATAATTGCAAACAAAGACATGGATGTATAGAGCACTACAATATTAACAAAACTCCCTTACTGATCATCCCCAAAAGAGGCACGGATCACTAGGAAACAACAAGAACATATGGCATCATGAGATAAACAGCCCCAGGACTTAGTGAAATCACTAAGTCCCTGAAAACAGAATTAGCAAGTGCACCACTTTGCAAGCTTGCACAAGTCACCACACACATCCTAAAAATACATGGGTTGCACCACTGGACAGATGACATAGCATGCACACATGTAGAACTCACGGGCATAGCATGCACACATTAATCATGGCAAAAATGACAAAAGTGCTCAACGGAGTAGCAGATCTGACAATTAACTCAAGTAGCCCTCTTCTAACAGCATTTCGGGCATCAAGATGACCTCAAATGAAAATGATGCAATGGAATGAAATGATGTACTCTCAGAGATGAACATTTTGATATGCTATATGCATGAATCGGAGCTACAGATGCAAAGTTACGGAGCCGCGAACAGAGGCATATGGATTAGGGTTTCGGGCAAAAAGTCAACCGTCTCAGATCCAGATCTAGATCCAGCCGGAGTTACTGTTCATGCACGGACTTTGAGGATGGCCGGAGGGGCTTGGAGCTCGCCGGAGGAGCTCGGACGAGGCCGGGGCGGCGAAGAGGCAGCGCCGGCGGGCACGGACGCCGAGGCGGCGGGCGCGGCGGCACCGGTGGCGGTTGGTGGCGTCGGGCGGCTCCGGACCAGGGTGGCGCAGCGGGGCTGCGGCCAGCCGGTGGCGAGCGGCGCGCGGCGGCTCCGGTCGCCTCGGGCGGCCGGGCGCGAAGAGGAGGGCGGCGGCTTCGGGCGAGAAGAGGCGGCGGCGATGCGGGCCGGGAGGGCACCGCACGGGCCTGCGGGCCGGCGGCGGGGTCGGCGATGTGGGGCGCAGGGCGCGGTGGCGGCGGAGAACCCGGGAGCGCCAGGTGGCGGCGGTGACGGATCCAGACACGTCCGGCTCGGCGCGGACGTTGTCCGGCGGCGGCGGAGATCTTCTTTTTTTTAGGGTTGGACGGGGAGAGATCCGAATTTGGAAATGGGGGAGGTATATATAGGCATAGAGGGAGCTAGGAGAGTCCAAATGAGGTGCGGTTTTCGGCCACGCGATCGTGATCGAACGCTCTAGATGATGGAGCAGAGTTTGGTGGGTTTGGGGCCAAATTGGAGGGGTGTTGGGCTGCAACCCACATGAGGCCTTTTCGGTCCCTCGGTTGACCGTTGGAGTATCAAACGAAGTCCAAATGATACGAAACTTGACAGGCGGTATACCGGTAGTAAACCAAGGCCGCTTGGCAAGTCTCGGTCCAATCCGGAAATGTTTAATCCCCACACACGAAAGAAAGCTAGAAATGACCACCGGAGGAGAACGAAGCGCCGGAATGCAAAACGGACAACGGGGAAAATGCTCGAATGCATGAGACGAACACGTATGCAAATGCAATGCACATGATGACATGATATGAGATGCATGACAACGATAACAACACCGGAGACAAAAACCCGAACCCGAGGAAATAAATATAACTTAACGCCGGAAACGGCAAGAGTTGGAGTACAAATAGGGAAAGTTACATCCGGGGTGTTACATTGCTCCATCAGAACGCGACGAAATTTTACAGGGTTGTTGTAGACTCAATTCCGCACAATTCCAAAGAAGTAATCGTCAATACAATGCTCGAGGAGGTGGTGGCAGCGGATACAAGTTTTCTGTCCGAAAAACAACCCGCTGATACGTCTCCAACGTATCTATAATTTTTGATTGCTCCATGCTATATTATCTACTGTTTTTGATGTTTATGGGCTTTATTATACACTTTTATATCATTTTTGGGACTAACCTATTAACTCAGAGCCCAGTACCAGTTTCTGTTTTTACCTTGTTTTAGAATATCACAGAAAAGGAAAACCAAACGGAGTACCGAACGGAGTCCAATTGACCTAAAACTTCACGGAACTTATTTTTGGATCAGAAGAAGCCCGGGAGACTTGGAGTCTACGTCAAGGAAGCTTCGAGGAGGCCACGAGGTAGGGGGGCGCGCCCACCCCCCCTGGGCGTGCCCTCCACCCTCGTGGGCCCCTCGTGCCCTCCCCCTAACGTACTTCTTCCGCCTATATATCTCCATATACCCTAAAAACATCTGGGAGCACAATAGATCGGGAGTTCCGCCGCCAGAAGCCTCCGTAGCCACCGAAAGCCAATCTAGACCCGTTCTGGCACCCTGCCAGAGGGGGCAATCCCTCTTCGGTGGCCATCTTCATCATCCCAGTTCTATCCATGACGAGGAGGGAGTAGTTATCCCTCGGGGCTGAGGGTATGTACCAGTAGCTATGTGTTTCATCGCTCTCTCTCGTGTTCTTGAGGTGGTACGATCTTGATGTATCACGAGCTTTGCTATTATAGTTGGATCTTATGATGTTTTCTCCCCCCTCTACTCTCTTGTAATGGATTGAGTTTCCCCTTTGAAGTTATCTTATCGGATTGAGTCTTTAAAGATTTGAGAACACTTGATATATGTCTTGCCGTGCGTATCTGTGGTGACAATGGGATACCACGTGATTCACTTGATGTATGTTTTGGTGATCAACTTGCGGGTTCCGCCATGAACCTATGCATAGGGGTTGGCACACGTTTTCGTCGTGATTCTCCGGTAGAAACTTTGGGGCATTCTTTGAGGTTCTATGTGTTGGTTGAATAGATGAATCTGAGATTGTGTGATGCATATTGTATAATCATACCCACGGATAGTTGAGGTGACATTGGAGTTCTTGTAAGTGCATCTAGTGCCACCCCTAGTTGGTTTTGGAGTATTGACGACAAACCTAGTTGAGGGACTAATGTGTTTGTGAGAATTGCAGGATAACACAGGTAGAAGTCCCTCATTGATTCGGTTTTACTACCAGAGATGACCCCTAAAACTGTATGAAGACATTGAAGTCAAAGGTGGTATATGAATATATTCACATTGAAGACTATGACAAGAGAAGACACTATATGAAGCCTATGGAGCTCGAAGACTTAGATCTTTCGTAGTTCTTTTTCTTTTGTGTTGAGTCATAAGAACCACAGTACTGTTAAGTGGGGTCCAAGAGAACCAGTCAGAATGACTGAAGTGATGCCTAAACCAAAAACCTATGTCTTCGAGTGAAGACTATGAGAGCGAATCTTGTCCAGAGTCAGACAAGTCAGCTTTGCTTGTAGCCCAAGTAAAGTTGCCGTGTGAGTTTGAAATCTGACCGTTGGAACACGTGTCAGTTCCTTAGTGACCCAGGGTCATTTCAGACAAATCAGGTCGGGTTGCCAAGTGGCTATAAATAGCCCACCCCCTACAACCATAAACGGTTGGCTGCTCAGATTGAAAGTACGGCTTTTGTCGTTTGAGAGCAACCCACCTCGAAGCCTTTGACAGAGAATTCCTTGCGAGGATAAAGCCCTAACCACCAGAGCCAGAGAGAATTGGGCATCACTTAAGTCTTCTTGTCTTTGTGATCTGAAGACTTATTACACTTGAGGACTGTGCATCCTCCAGCCAGTTAGGCGTCACGTTCTGAGCATCCAAGAGACATTGTGGATTGCCGGTGAACGAAGTCTGTGAAGGTTTGGGAGTCTACCTTGAAGACTTACCAGAGTGATTGGGCGAGGTCTATGTGACCTTAGCTCAAGGATAATACGGTGAGGACTGGGTGTCCAGGACTGTGTGTCCTAAGGTTTAAATACCTAGCCGCTCCAACCAGACGTACAGTTGTCACAGCAACTGGAACTGGTTCAACAAATCATTGTCTTCAACGAGTCACTGGTTTCATCTTCACTTCACTTTACTTACTGTTACTCCTTGTGAAGTCATTGTATGTTTGCTCTATCATTTGTCTTCACTGAGTTACTGCGTGTTCTGTTTGGCTTCACAATATCTTCCTACCTGATCCTTACTACCTAGCTGCTATTAGTCTTTGTGCTTTCACTTCATTGAATACTTGACTATGGTTTGCCTAGTGTAGTCTACCTTCCGCTGCATGGTAATAGGTTTAATTTTATCGTTTGTCTTCAAAACTTCTATGTTCTGAAGACTTTCATAAAAATCGCCTATTCACCCCCCCTCTAGTCGATATAACACACTTTCAATTGGTATCAGAGCAAGGTGCTCCCTTGTTCTGTGTGATTCGGTTTAACCACCTGGAGTTTTAGCTATGTCGACTGCAGGGATAATTAAAGTCTCCGCTGCGTGCCCCATCTTCGATGGAACTGAATATCCCTACTGGAAGAATAAGATGCGCATGCATCTTGAAGCCATTGACGTCGATCTATGGTATGTCGTCGAGAACGGCGTTCCCAAGGCTGGAGAAGGTGTCACTGCTGCTGATGTCAAGAAATTCGTTCAACTGGACTCTACTGCCAAGAATATCATCTGTGGTCATGTGACCAAAGGACAGTATGGCCGTGTGAGTGCTTTGAAGACATCCAAGCTGGTCTGGGACTGGCTCTCAAAGGTCAATGAAGGCATCTCAACCCAGAGAGATCAGAGAATCAATGTCCTTCGCAAACTCTTCAACCGCTTCAAGCGAAATGACAATGAGAATGTCCAACACACATTTGACCGACTCACTGACATCACAAATGAGCTTCAAGCCCTCGGCGCCACTGAGATTACCAAACACGAAGTCGTCAAGACACTGCTGAGATCACTTGATAGTTCGTTTGACATCCTGGCCCTGATGATTCAAGAACGTCCTGATTTCAAGACACTCGATCCGTCTGACATACTTGAGAGGCTCAACACACATGAGTTTCAGCTTTTGGAGAAAAGAGATATCTACGGTCCAAACTATGGGCGAACTCGTGCCTTGAAGGAAAAAGCTGTCTCCTCATCTGAAGAAGAATCTGGCAGCAGTTCTGATGATCCTGAAGACATTGGAAGGGAACTTGCTATGCTTGTCAAGAAGTTCCAAAAATTCACCAAGAAGAAAGGCTTCAGAAAGTCTTCCCGATCAAGTTCAAGGAATGATGAAGCTCCTGCTCATGACTACAAGAAGAAAACATGTCACAAGTGCAAGAAACTTGGCCACTTCATCTCTGTGTGTCCACAATGGGACAATGAGAACAAAAAGAAGAAGAAGAGCAAGGAATATGACTCTGACGACAAGAAGAATAAGAAGAAATACTCAAAGTCTTCTTCCAAGTCTTCCTCAAAGTCTTCATCACATAAGAAGAGCTCATCTGGCAAGGCACGTGTGTTTGTTGGCAAGGAAATGGATTCAGAGGAGGAGTCTTCTTCTGAGGAGGCGAAGGTGGAGTCTGAGGAGGAATCCGACTCAGGCATCGCAAGTCTGGCTACAGCATACGTTGCCAAGTCCATCTTCAACACTGAAGACAATGACTTCATCACCGACACCAATGCAAATGACAAGGACTACTCTGCTTCTACCTACTGCTTCATGGCACGCGGTGCCAAGGTAAACACACGCACTACTCACTATCAAACATCTAGTGACGATGACTCTGATTGTGGTTCAAAACCTAGCTACAAAACATTTGCTAAAATTGCAACTGAACAACGGAAAGCTATGGAACATATTCAAAAACTGTTAGACAGAAGCGATGATTTGTTAGGTGCTGAAATGACTCGATCTGAATCCTTAATTGAAGACATAAAAAATCTTCACGTTAAGTATCAGGAACTTGAAAGTCGTCATGAAACTCTCTCAACAACTCATGAAAAGCTTTCCTATGATTATCTTCAAAGGAAGCAAGATCTTGAGAAATTGAGAGCAGTTCATGAAGATCTTCAAACGGAAAACGAGTCACTTCATGCCAAACAGATCAGTCCCGCTCAGGAAGGATTTGAACCACCATGTCTTAAATGCATTGAGCGTGATAATGCTATTTCTGTTGCTGAATGTTCTACTACTACTGCTGTTGCAATATCTTCAACTGTTGATGTGGTAACTAACCCCTCTGCTGAGGATACCACCGCTATTGCTGATGAGAATGCTAGGTTGAAGACATTGCTTGAAACAGGGATGTACAAAAGTCTTAAAGGGCATCAGACACTATGTAATGTCCTGAAAAAGCAGATTCTGAACCGAAACCCTAGGAAAGAGGGTGTAGGGTTCGTAAGGAAAATGAATGCAGATGGCTCTTACTGGAAACCTGAGCAGTACCCCAAAACCATGTGGGTTGCTACAAAGGAACCTTCAGCAGATCCATCCAATCTATCTGGCTTCACTTGTGCTAACCCCATTATCATTGATGAATCCTTTGATGCAAACTATATACTGTTTAAGAATTAGAATGGTGAAGTATTTGCCAGGTACATTGGTACTAACTGCAGGAATGGACCACCTATGAAGAAGATCTGGGTTCCGAAAAGGTGTCTGGAGAGTCTTCCTGTGAATGTCATCATGACACCTCACGTGAAGAAGACAAACCTCAGACCAAAGGCTTCATACGGTCCAAAGGCTTCATACAGACAGAGGACTCACCTGAGTCGCACTAACGCAAATGTTTTGCAGGGAAACCATACTCAGGCATATGAATTTGAGAGCAGTTCATCAAACCGCCATGTTCATAAGACCAAGAACTATTCTGCTTATTCTTATGAGTACTATTGTACGCCTGCAAGACTGATTGCTAGGGCTTCAAAGCCAAAATTCTCAGATGCTGCACTTAGACTTGTTGCTTCTAAGCCACCCTTGAAGATGTGGGTGGCTAAGAAAGCTTAACTCTCTTTTGCAGGGAGCCTATCCCCCTAACGGTCCAAAGGCTTCATACGTTCCAAAGGCTTAATTCTCCAGCAGAAAACCAGAATCGTCTAACGCTATTGCTGGGGACCTTAAACATCTTGTAGGGCGCAAGATCAAATGCCCAAATGGTCTTACTATGTACTTCGTACCTGAATCGCTTGCTACTCTCCCTATTAGTCCTAACCTGGATCTAAGCTTTCATAACCCACTGGTTCGTCAAATGTTTTTGCTTCACAATGCTCTTGGTGAAGCCTATCCCCCTAACTGCACTGTAAGGTACGACACCAGCGTCATCAGAATGGATTATTGACAGTGGGTGTACAAATCACATGAATGGCAAAATAAGTCTTCTTATGGACTCAACCTTACGTCCATCCGACAAGAGCCACATCACATTTGCTGACACTGGTAAAAGTAAGGTATTGGGTCTAGGTAGATTTGCAATCTCAAGGGATCAACACATGGATAAAGTCATGCTTGTTGAATCCCTTGGCTTCAACTTAATGTCTGTCTCAATGCTTTGCGATTGAACATGATCGTAATGTTTGGAAAATATCGTTGCCTTGTACTAATGGAATCTGACAAGTCTCTAGTGTTTGAAGGGTATCGAAAAGATGATTTGTATGTGGTAGACTTCTCAGCAGGACCACAACTTGTAGTATGTCTTCTAGCAAAGGCTTCAGAATGCTGGCTCTGGCATCGGAGGCTTAGATATGCTAGCATGAGGAACCTCCACACCCTTGCGAGGAAGAAGCATGTCATAGGCATCGAGGGTGTCAAGTTAAAGAAAGACCACTTATGCGGTGCTTGTGAAGCAGGGAAGATGACGAGGGCCAAACATCCCTCGAAGACAATCATGACCACTACTCGACCCTTCGAACTACTTCACATGGATCTTTTCGGTCCCACTCATTACTCAACTCTAACTACTACTGCTTGCCTCTATGGCTTCGTTATTGTTGATGATTATTCTAGATATACTTGGGTGCACATAATCCTTTACAAGACTGAAGTGCAGGATGTCTTCAGACGCTTCGCCAATCTAGCTATGAACAATTTTGGCGCCAAGATAAAGCACATCAGAAGTGAAAATGGCACTGAATTCAAGAACACTGGCCTTGATACATATCTTGATACATTGGGCATCACACATGAATTCTCAGCCCCGTACATGCCACAGCAGAATGGCGCCGTCGAACGCAAGAACAGAACACTAATTGAGATGGCCAGAACGATGCTAGATGAATACAAGACCCCAAGAAAATTCTGGCCCAAAGCCATTGATACTGCATGCCATACAATCAATCGTGTTTATCTTCACAAGCTACTGAACAAGACATCTTATGAGCCCCTTACTGGCAAGAAGCCAAATGTCAGTTACTTCAGAGTATTTGGCGCAAGGTGCTGGATCAAGGACCCACATCACACCTCAAAATTTGCACCAAAAGCACATGAGGGTTTTATGCTTGGATATGGAAAGGATTCGCACTCCTACAGAGTCTTCAATCTCTTTCATTACAAAGTGGTTGAAACAGTGGATGTGCGGTTCGATGAGACCAACGGTTCACAAAGAGAGCAGCTGCCAAATGTGCTAGATGAAGTTCCATCCAGTGAATCAATCAAGCTAATGGGAACTGGAGAAATTATACCTTCTGAAGCTCATCCTGAAGAAGAACTTATCATTTCAGCACCTGATCAACATGAAGACAATGCTCATCCTGAAGACATTCCTTCCAACAACGACAATGAACAGCAAGAGCAAAGTCTTCGCCCCATACATCCTCGCGTTGCCAATGAAGTGCAGATTGAAAGAATAATTGATAGCATCAATGCACCTGGTCCACTCACTCGTTCAAGGGCAACTCAGCTAGCAAATTTCTGTGGGCACTTCGCATTCATCTCAATAGCAGAACCCAAGAAAGTTGAAGAAGCCTTCATGGAACCTGAATGGATTCAAGATATGCAAGAAGAGCTTCAACAGTTTGAGCTAAATAATGTATGGGAACTGGTTAAGCATCCTGATCCACGGAAGCACAATATAATAGGCACCAAATGGATATATCGCAACAAGCAAGATGAGAATGGTCAAGTTGTCAGAAACAAAGCTCGTCTCGTTGCTCAAGGATATACTCAAGTGGAAGGCATTGACTTCGATGAAACATTTGCTCCTATGGCTAGACTTGAAGCCATACGCATACTGCTAGCCTATGCAAATCATCATAACATACTTCTACATCAAATGGATGTGAAGAGTGCCTTTCTCAATGGCAAGATTGAAGAAGAAGTGTATGTTGCACAACCACCTGGCTTTGAAGATCCAAAACATCCTGACATGGTATACAAGCTCAACAAGGCACTATATGGCCTCAAACAAGCCCCTCAGGCCTGGTATGACACACTCAAATACTTCCTGAAGAGCAAAGGCTTCATACCTGGTTCCCTAGATCCCACTCTTTTCACGAAGACATATGATGGTGAACTGTTTGTGTGCCAAATATATGTGGATGACATTATCTTCGGCTGCACCAATCAGAAGTACAGTGAAGAGTTTGGATATATGATGCAAGAGCAATATCAAATGTCCATGATGGGGGAGCTGAAGTTCTTCCTCGGTCTTCAAATACGACAACAACGCAATGGCATCTTCATATCTCAAGAGAAGTATCTCAAAGATTGCCTGAAGAAGTTCGGAATGCAGGACTGCAAAGGCCTCACAACACCAATGCCAGCCAAACATCATCTGGGTCCTGACGACAATGGTAAAGAGTTCAATCAAAAGGTATACCGCTCCATGATTGGTTCTTTACTTTATCTATGTGCATCTAGGCTAGATATTATGCTTAGTGTTTGCATGTGTGCTCGATTTCAAGCGGCACCAAAGGAGTCACATCACTTAGCTGTGAAGCAAATTCTTCGATATTTGGCTCACACCCGAAATCTAGGATTATGGTATCCAAAGGGCTCAGAGTTTGATCTGGTTGGATTCTCGGATGCTGATTATGCTGGTGACAAAGTTGATCGCAAGTCTACATCAGGCACATGTCACTTTCTGGGACGATCACTTGTATGTTGGTCTTCAAAGAAGAAGAACTGTGTATCTCTCTCCACTACTGAATCTGAATACATTGCTGCTGGATCTTGCTGCGCTCAGCTTGTGTGGATGAAGCAAACACTCAAGGTCTATGGCATTCATCTGAAGCAAGTGCCACTTTACTGCGACAATGAAAGCGCCATCAAGATTGCTAACAACCCAGTTCAGCACTCGAAGACAAAGCACATTGAAATTCGTCATCACTTCCTCAGAGATCATGTTGTGAAGGAAGACATTGATATCATACACGTCAACACTGAAGAGCAATTGGCAGATATCTTCACCAAGCCCTTGGATGAGAAGAGGTTTTGCAAGTTACGGTGTGAGCTAAATATCCTGGAATCCTCAAATGTCCTGTGATCAGGCACACATCCTAACCCTTATGCATATTGATGACTTAGATGTGCAACACACGAAGTAAAGTATATCTTCAATCAATGAAGACATACATTCTAAGTGTGAATACATTAATGTGGAATTTGACTTTGGAGCTTCACGATAATTGTGCGCCATGTCTGGGTCTAATACTTCCTATACGGTGGGTAACGCCACCACCAAACTATCTATTTTGAAGTGTTTCACTCATGGCGTTACCTTGCAATGTCTTCACATTTGGTTTGGCTTCAATCTCAACATATTTTCATGATTATCTTCACTATGTTGATTATATATATATATATATACTAGTGTTCTGTCCTCTATAGCATTCACTTATAGCTATGTCTTCGTGTTGAATCTTTTGAACTAAGTGAATGTGATCGGACCCTAACCTCTCTATGCTTTCTATCTCAAACTCTATCTCTCCAAGTCATATGCATTCTATTGAAACTATCGAATGTCTTCTCTGCGTCCTTGTCAGCAGAAGATACAGAGACAACCATTAAGTCTGTTTTCAATGCTCATTCCTCCACATGAAATCCGGAGAAGTAGGAACAACAACCTGACAATCCAGGCGTGTGTGGGACGTGGAACAAACCCCAAAATTCTGCATAATGGCCACGTGTTCCTCAGATGCGAATCGCCAGGGGCACCTGTGTAATAGCACAGTGCCGCCCCTGTGCCTATAAATACACACTCACAGCAGTCATTATCTCTTCTCCCACCCTCGCACGAACCCTAGCGCCACCTCTAGCTCTTGACGACGCCGGCGACGAAGCGCTTCGCTGCCGCAACCTCTCCGACGCCGTCCTCACGCCGACCGCGGACATCGTCCTCTCCGCCGTCGCTGTAGGTGTCCTCCGTCGCCAAGTTAGGGCACGAAAGAGTGAACTGCTCGGCCTCATCTCCCACTCCGTCTAGCAGTTCTCAGTGTGGTAAATAAAACTCCCTTTTTACAGCACCGTTGATCCTATTGATCTGTCACTTTCTACCACAAGCAATTTCTGTTCACACAAGCTAGATCTCTCTCATACTGCATCTCATAACATGCCTAGTATATTCACTTGTCCTTCACAAAGTAGTTAGATTCCTCACTTGTACTGATCTGTGGATTCGTACAAATCTAGAACCAACTTCTTATCTATGAGTGAATGTCTTCGCACGATGAGGTCAATGTCTTCTAAACAGATTTATCTTCAAAATCTTCTGAGAATGCATATGACCTCTTCCCCTTCCCTCGCACCTTAATGCTGTCACAGGTACATGTCCGTGGGAGAATCCTTTGGTTCTCATAGTATGCATTCATTTGCAGAATTCTTACAACATCACATAAATTCTCCTGAAGCCAGTTCCTGTTGGTCCAGCAAACGAAAACCTTTGAAGCCTTTGAACGTCTTGAAGCCTTTCAAGTTAAAGTTTATGGCTTCAGAGAAAGCAGCAAGGAAGGGTGGCAGAAAGCGTCGTGGTGAGACCTCCAGAGATCTGCCAGATGAACTCTCAGAAATGTACAAGACAGATCCTGAAGAGGATTACAGTCAGCGCAAGACCCGAATCCAATGGATTCGAAGATATTGGGCAGAACAATGGTTCAAATACTGATTTGTGACCCAGGAGTATGCTGAGAAAAACGCCATCAAGAGACCGTGGGGTGACATCCTATTCAAGAATCTTCTACCCAGGTCCAGAGATGAAGCCATTGCTCAAGGCTTCTATCCATGCATGGTCCGTGGACCACAGCCTGCTGATGCACACTCTTCGTCACTGCTATGTTGTCGTGACGACAATCTGTTCAAGCACAACTTCCAGTTTGCTCAGAACTCAGCGAAGCAGAACAAGAAGACTTTTGGGTTAGACTTCAACCCTGGTCCCTCATCTCCAAGGGCAGATGGCACACGACATGCAGAACCCAATGTCATCGGTCCTTTTGCCAACCTTGAAGGCCTCATCACCTACATCTTGGTTCAAGGGACTACAGTGAATGAGCCTGCAGCTGACACTGAGTCTGATGACGCGCCTGTAGTGCCGAAGCCAAAGCAGTTGAAGAAGCCAAAAGCTTCAAATCCGGCCCCTTCACCAAAAATCTCAAGGGCGAAGCCATTGGCAACTGCACCTCCTGAAGACAGTGTGCAGTCTGAAGACTTTTCACGCGTCTCCAAGCCCCAGAAGGCCAAGATGCCTCTGTCACACTAGCAAAGAGCTAACAGCTACTGCCATTCTGCGCAACGACGACATTGATCTGTCAAGTGATGAAGATCTTGCAGATGACGCTCTTGAGCAACTCATCAAGAGCAAAGTAGAAGCAGAAATCTTCAATGATCTGCCTCTCTTTGATGTCACCATCATCCACAACTTCATTGACGAGTGGTTTGACACGCCAAACATCAGCTTTGAAGATCTGCAGCTACCCATTGGCCTTAGTGTCGCCTTCCAAGGCGCCATTGCTTCAGAACTTGCTATTGCCCAGCGCATTGTTGAACTGAAGCAGAAGATTGACTATGAAAAGGCTCAATTCAAGAAGCATATGGCCAAGCTCAGCGTGCAACAAGTGAAGAACTTCAAGACAATGATGCACGAGCTCAAGGAAGCCTTTGTGAAGAAGCGTGCAGAAGCTTAGGGTTCGCGTGAGCGCATGAAGACTCTGGCTGACAGATGTGTGCAAGCCTATAATGAGGCTGAGAAGCGCAAGGCGCTTGGGCGTCCTGGCATCGACCCCAGGATGGCCGCAAAGAAGAATAAGAAACCTGCTACAGCTGAACCTGATGCACCAAGGCAAGAAGCAGTTCTGATTGTCTTCCCAACTAGACTGACTGGCTCGAAGCCAAAAAGCCGGTCAACAGCTTCAGAGCTCAAGAAGACAAGAACTGCTGAGGCTGAAGCCAGGAAGAGGAAACACTCTGAAGCCTCTCCTACTGCCCCCACCAAGAAAAAGAGAAAGACCAAGAAAGCTCGGGCTGCTCCCACAGAGCCCTTGATAGTTGAACCCATTTCTATGGTTCATCCTGACGCAAAATGTCAACTGACAGTTAATGATCCTGCTTCCACAGAGGCTCCTGAAGCTGAAGACATTCCAGCAGCTGATCCCATCGCTATTGAAGACATTGGTCATCATGACAATGTAGAAGATGATGCAGTCCTTCCTCAGTTTGAAAACAGCAAACTCATCAGCATTGGTCGTCCACTGACGCCAATTGTACAGGATGCTTCATGGGGGATCGCCCACAACAGGAAGAAGACTATGAGGCCCAGCCCACTCCAACTCCACAGGCGTCGTCTGCGCTCCGCAGGCTTCGCAAAGGTCCAAGGCCTCAGGTCTCTGCTGAAGACATTCCGGCTGCAACAGCTGCAGAAGAAGAAGTACCACAAGATCCCACTCCCCTGTTCCACCAAGAAGCAGTTCTCCAGGAGAATGTGCTTGTGACCGACCCTCCAGCTAGTCAAGTGGAGGATGAAAATCGTGAGGCTGCCACAACCACCAATGAAGCTAATGTGGAGCCCTCCCCAGCAAAAGCTTCAGAAGACAGCGAAGCCACTGATCCCGCCACGTCTGTTCCTGAGTCTGCTGCCGGTCCCCAATTCAACTATCATGTTGAGCACAGACCTCAGGTCCAGAAGCCAATTCCATGACTACCAAGGTTTCCAGGTCCTGCATCAGCACCTGGCTCCTTCAACATCAATGGCTTCAGGGCAGACAACACGTTCTTCAATAGCTCCAGGAACCCCTACTCAAGGTAAAGGATATCATCTGATCGGTTCTGGAACTATCCTCAGTGAAGCTATTACTCTTGCATTCTTTACAACCAAGGTCGCATCTTCCCACACAAGCGCCTTGACGTTGAATCTATAGCTGGTCTGCCCTGTCTAGAAGAAGTGTTGGATTGCTTCAAGCAAGTGGGTCTGCTGCAGTTTGTTACTGATGAAGAGCATTGGAATGAAGAGCTGCTGCTACAATTCTATGCCACACTTCACATCAAAGGGTACAGCAGAGATCCGAAGACTTGGGTCCTGGAGTGGATGACTGGCAACGTTCATCACGAAGCCAATGCATTTGACATCATTGAGCTCACTGGCTTGGCCACTCCTGGCGATCTCTTCGAGCAAGGCTGTCAGCTGCATGCTGAAGCTATTGAGAGCATCTTTCAGCGGCCAGAACCTGATATGAGTCAAATGCTCAGCATGATGAAGCCATTGCCCCAAGATGCTGCTTATCCCACAGAGTTCTTCGTTGAAGACCTTGAGTACCTGCCTAGAACAATCTATCACATCATCCAGCGAACTCTCTAGCCTATAAAAGTGCACTCTCCAAATGCCAAGCTTCAGGGTGCAATGAAGACTTTGGTCTTCTATATACTTCATGGCAAATGCTTCAATGCACAGGACTTCATCATACGCCAACTTGCTGCATCGGGCATTGATCTGTTTGGTTTGAAGTTCTATGCCCCTTGGGTCATGCGGCTGATCAAGCTACACTCCGCCATCTCGTATCAGCCCTCAGCCCGCAACCATCGGATCTTCTTGCCTAACGTGGACATGTCTACTGAAGCCATATATTCTGAGCCTGCCAAGAAACCTCTAAGTCTTCAGAATGCAGACCATCAGAGTTTTACTCAGAACGTTGAAGGCGTTGAAGCAGTTTCTCGGGTGTATCCTTTGGCTGGCACTACATGTGCACCACACCCTGCTTCCACTGAAGCCACTGACAGTGCCACTGCTCCAAGACCCAAGAAGCGCACTCGTGTTCTCAACGACCGAGAGCTTCTTGTGGCTCTGCATCAGAAACAGGATAGGCATCATGACTGGCTGAAGCGTTAGATGAAAAGCCTCTTGGTGGATGTTAATCGCACTCAAAATCTTGCCACCAAGAATGCTTTCGTTGCCCATGAAACCCGTCGGCGCACATGGAAAGGGCTCACGATGATGTGTTCTGAAGCTGATCTTCAAGAGGATGGCTTCTCTGAGAGATTCAAGTTTGACTCCACACCTCCTCGAAGGGTTGTGCTGCTAGGAACTCCATCCCTTGAAGACTCTGAGTTCTCTTCCTCTGATGCCACAGTGACTGCCAGAATTATTGAGGAAGAAGACGATGCTACTTCACCGCCACCTCCTTTAGCACCTCCAAGCTCTTCTGCACCGCCAAACAACACCAAAAACCCTGCTACTTCACCTACTCCTCATGGGAACGAGTAGAGGCTCTATGTCTTCAAACCTTTTTGGTCATTACTGACAAAAGGGGGAGAAGCATACGAGATTGTTAGTCTTCAAGCGGGTCCATATGGGCGGGTGCTTTATATTTTGCTTCGTGCTTACAACTCTCGTTTTTGCTACATTTGGTTCTTATGAGTTGTAACACTTAAACTAGATGGTCGTCTACTACTTATTTGCCACCTTGTTTTGCGAAGATAAATTCCGCATGTGCGATGACAAATTCCGCACTTAGCTCATTCTGCAGACGTCCATTTTCCATTATGCATGTCATTATCTTCATATACTTTCACATGCATAGTGGATTGTCATCATAAGTTGAAGTGGATCTCCACAAGTACAACCTGCCATGTGCATTTGCATTCCAAAAGCAAATTAACTTATATGCACATCTTCAGGGGGAGCCCTTGCAACTTATGAAGACAATTCCTTATCCTTTACAATTTCACAGATTATATTCCCTGTTGAAAACTTCAACTAGTTTGTCATCAATCACCAAAAAGGGGGAGATTGTAAGTGCATCTAGTGCCACCCCTAGTTGGTTTTGGAGTATTGACGACAAACCTAGTTGAGGGACTAATGTGTTTGTGAGAATTGCAGGATAACACAGGTAGAAGTCCCTCATTGATTCGGTTTTACTACCAGAGATGACCCCTAAAACTGTATGAAGACATTGAAGTCAAAGGTGGTATATGAATATATTCACATTGAAGACTATGACAAGAGAAGACACTATATGAAGCCTATGGAGCTCGAAGACTTAGATCTTTCGTAGTTCTTTTTCTTTTGTGTTGAGTCATAAGAACCACAGTACTGTTAAGTGGGGTCCAAGAGAACCAGTCAGAATGACTGAAGTGATGCCTAAACCAAAAACCTATGTCTTCGAGTGAAGACTATGAGAGCGAATCTTGTCCAGAGTCGGACAAGTCAGCTTTGCTTGTAGCCCAAGTAAAGTTGCCGTGTGAGTTTGAAATCTGACCGTTGGAACACGTGTCAGTTCCTTAGTGACC